>NC_133532.1:45755705-46056827 GCF_048544455.1 Silene latifolia | reverse complement strand
TCCTCCGAACCTAACATATACTCTCAAATTTCCTGCCTTGTATATGCAAATCGTCCTGCTTCGAAGAACTCCGGTATGCTTAAGATATTCAATGTGTTTTTTCTTGTCTTCATTTTCATTTGTTTGAATTTTTTTCAATATGATGAACTCAGAAGTTGGCAGTTACATTGACGCCATTGACGGTAGGATTTACGAAACCAACTGTTTGTGCTCTAATTTTGCGCTCTTCTCAAACAGTTTTATTAGTGTAAAACCGCCTTACACAAGAATTTGTGGTTCTGATTATGTGTAGTTTCAATTTTTAAGGTGCTTAAAACTGTAATCCAGTTTTAGTTTCAATTTACTAATAAACCTTTTTTTTAATCGATGTATTTGGGTCAATTAGCATGTTGTTCTACAATCTGACTCGTTTAAAAGCTTTACACGAGTATTTGTGATTGTTCGTAGAACGCTGCTTTGAACAGTAGCGATTCTTGGATAAATTCAGGCAGGGCATTGATGTGAATTATTACTATGTTAAAGATTACAGTAGAGTTAAAAGCACATTAAGTTTGACATACATTTCTTAGGAGAAAGGAGATCGAATTTCTCATAAATATTAGTGTGTACCGGCCTCAAAACCATTTGAAATTAGGGTCTAAACGGTGTGGAAGGATTGTCAATTTAGGTTATTAGGGTTGAAGCAGGACTCTATAGAGCTTAGTAATCGTTGTTGAACGGACTAAAGTAATATGTTAGCTATGATATAAAGGCATATGGCAACTTAGAGTTTTGATTTCAAGTTGATGTAGTTTGGCTTTTGTGTTAGTAGCGTTGCTGCAACATTCAAATTTGTATAAACTGAAATAGATACGAGCTGACAGTCGCTTTTCCATGGAGATCGGCCATTTGCTGCTATGTGATTAACCCACATTGTAAGTGGGCATGGGCTTGTTGCTCAAGAGGACTCAAGTTAATTCATTATACCTTGATGCTCGAAATTTCCCAGTTTGTCTGGATCATATTTGACATTTTGTCATTTTTCAATCCCATTGCTTAGCCAATCACAAACAATCATTGTATATGACATCTTTGTCAATGTTTCTTTCAATATGTGTCAATAACGTCTCTTCCATCTCGAAAAATGTAGTTCAACATAATGTCGATCATGATATGCTGGGTGTCTGCTCTCTTTTAATGAGGCATGTTTTGTACATTTGCTTCTGATATGCATCTAGAATTCTAGATCCATGCAACTATTCTCGTGTTTGAACATTGCTCATTTTCATTTGATGTCAAGGAATAAGATTATTTACAGTCTCAAAAATCAAAATATCTTCATTGCTGTTGAAATCTATGCGACTATGCATTATTTCATTCACTTTACTTCTCATATAATCTACTTTTTTTTACAAGAAATGGCTAAATAATGCAGATAGTTCAGGAAAATTACTTTTTACATCTTTTTTTTGTCATTCTACTATAATGAAAATTGATTAGGTGTATGAGTTTGCAGACCTGGTATTGGCATTGCTTTGAAGTGATTAGCAACTTAGTTTCATTATAGCTGTCAAAGTTTTAGCATTGCTCCCGGGTTCTAGTCCTTTGCCTTTAGAATAGAAAATGATCAACAAGCTATGTTTTGGTGATCCATAGCTCTCTCATTTTGTTTGTTTACTGTAACATTGAAGTTAGGCGTATGACAGTTATTTCCATCACTCCAATTTCACGGCAACTTTGATGTGTGTACGTGTGTGTGTATATATACATATATACCTTTCCCCGATCAGGTTACATGTATAAAAAATACTCCTTAACATGTTTGTCTCTGCCATCTCTAATGCTATACCCTGTATCCTTTGTATTCAGCTTGAAAGAACGAGGAGTTGCGACAGCCAATAAAGGAACTTGTCTGTGTATGGTAAGTCCAGTTCGTTGGCTCATATCCAAAGTCGTCTCCTTTTCCTCCCCAGATAGCGCCCAATCGAACATATTCACGAGGTGTGCTAGCACAATCTCATTGTTGGCCATAGCAAAGTTTATTCCAGGGCAGCCCCTCCTGCCATACCCAAATGGAATTAGTTCAAAATCCTGACCTTTAAAATCTATCGGTGAGTTTAAGAATCTTTCTGGACGAAATGCCTCGGGTTCTTCCCAAGTTGAAGGATCCCGGTGTATTGCCCAAGCATTGGTTATGACTCGTGTTCCTGCAGCTATGTCAAAGCCATTAATTTTGACATTGTGAGTGGATTCACGTGGGACCAAGAGTGGAATTGGAGGATACATTCGGAGTGTTTCCTTGATGACTGCCTTTAAGTACGTCATTTTCTCAAGATCATCTTCACTCAGATCTAACTGGTTGTCGGTAATACCCCTTACCTCTTCTTGCAATCTTTTCATAGCTTCAGGATGCCTTAAGAGTTCTGTCATAGCCCATTCTAGTACAGTGTATGTTGTATCTGTTCCACCAGCAAATACGTCCTGTGTGAAATAAGATTGAAACCATATTAACTTGCAGACAATTTATTTTCGCACTCTTATAGTCTTATGTAATGTGTATGATAGTTGCATGTTGTTCACTCTTAGAATATTTGGAAAATTACTACTACTGCAAAAACCTTCCTTCACTAACTAGATTTGGTGTTATCTATGAGTGAAGATCGACTTGGAGGGAAGAAAACACTCTATGAAATGGGTACTACTGTTACAGTTGACATTAAAATCAGAGGCGATTATAAATTATTGGGAGACACATGAAGTAATGAAGACACTAGGAATTAAGTTTACTATAGCCCCATATTATATTGGCTTCAATTATAGTGATCTGTTTTGTGGCGGTTTGGTAAACTTGTGATGTTACTCATATGCGTTAGTTGCGGGGAATAAGGGCATAAATTAATATAAACTTGGAGGGAATAATTTAGACACACATGGAGGGAATAAAATACTCCATGTAGATCATATTACTGTCCCATGTTAAGTTTCAATACCATCCATGTTATGTCGGCTCTAATCAGTGCTCTCTTTTGTGACGGTATTGTAATTTTTGTGATGCTGACATTCTATTGTCTTTTATACATCCTGAGACTATTGTTCTTTTATGTATTTTCTGTACTCATTGATTTGCTTGTAGCCGGGTGGAAATTTTGAAGTGCCTGACTCCTACAAAAACCGAAACTTACATGCTACATAAATTCGTATGTTTTACGGGGTTGGCGGGAAGGGAGACATGTGAATGATATCTTTTCATTTTTTATCAACTTGTTAGGCTGGTTGCAAACCTCATATTGGATATGTAATTATGTACAGAATTTCGGGTTATTAAATGATGACGAGAATACAGTACTAAATTGGAATAGTGACATACCAATATGAGAGCTTTGATGCTATCTCTATCAATGGGAAAACCAGTTGTGTTATTCATTTGAACCTTAAGTAGTACATCCACAAAATCTTTCACCCTCTCTGTTTTTTCAGTCACTTCACCATTTCCTTCCATTGTTAGCCTATCAACATGCTCTTGAACGATCCCCTCGAGGAACTGATCAAATTCTTTAGCAAGTTTGGTTACTTTTGTATCCAAGCCATTAATTCGATCAATCCAAGCTAGCCATGGTATGAAGTTACCCACAGTAAATGTACCCAACAACTCCACAAATTCTTTCAAGAGTTCTTTAAACTTGGCACCGTCATCTTCACCGCTGTATTTTCTCCCAAAGGCCACCCTGCATATCACATCATTTGTAAACACCATAAACATCTCGCTTAAATTCACAGCACAAGTTGACTTTCCGATCTTTTCCATCATTAAGGCTGTCTCTTGTTCCCTCACTGTTCGAAAAGACCGGACCCTTTTGTTACTCAAAAGCTGGAGGACACATATACTTTTCATTTGCCTCCAGTATCCTCCATAAGGAGCCCCTGCAACATTTTTCCTATTGTATATCAATCTTTTGCTAATGATTGATTGCGGCCTGTTGGAGAATATAATATCATTAGTTTTCATAACCTCTCTAGCGGCATTTGCAGATGAGATGACAAGAGTCGGTTTGCTACCAAGGTGAAGCAACATAAGCTCTCCATATTCCCGAGAAAGGGATTGAAGTTTTTTATGAGGGTATTTGCCAAGCTGGTGAAGATTACCAAGAATCGGAAGCTTTGATGGAGAAGGCGGTAAGTTCTTTCGTTTAACCGCTTTAAAATTGAGAGATTTATAAAGGAAGAATAAGAATGTCAAGAAGGAAATGAAGGAGAAATTATGCCAAAGTAGCATTTTCATATATTCTTCAATCATCTGAATGGTAGACATATTTTTTCCCTCTTGTATTTGAATGACTTGCTTGATTACTTATGGAATTCTTGTACCATGTTGTCCAGGAGATAATGAGCAGTTGATGGTTGACATAGTGCAATTACACGCTGGTTCTTTATTTAAAAATCGGTTACCTTAACCTCCCTATTAGTCAAACACTATGACAAAAGGCATGTTATGGTTCCTTTCAAGGTATGTTTTCAGTATTAACACTCAGGGTGAAAACGTTTTTTTTTTTCCTTTTTATTCGTGGTTACTCATAGTCTATGTTACTCCGATTATAATTTTGACTTTTAACGTAACAAAATGATACAAAGACCATATAATACTTTTTGTCGTCTATGTTACTTCGACTTTCTTAATTTCTCGCATACTTATGCCCGACACTCAACACTTCGGCAAGGGTAAGACGGTTGAATATATACCTCATTTCAAGCCAAAGCATGCATAGTTTTCATATAAATAGCTAAGTCAGACACTTGAACACGCACCTGATACTTTTAAACGAGTTTCAACACAGATTGTTGAGAGTTTCAAGCCACTAAGTATCACATGTTTGTTCCACAACAAAGAAATGTAGCCATTTTATTTTAGAATGAAACCTCTTTTAAGTTGATTAAGTTAATTATGTCTATGTGATAGGGCGCCACCGGGTGACGCCCAAATTGGGTGCCACCCTCTCACAACAATTTTTTATTGAAGGGGTCCCACTCACCACATGTGAGAGGGTGACGTCCAAATTAGGTGTCACCCGGTGACGCCCTTTCATTTTCCATATTTTATAGGATCCCCACAATTATGTCAAGGGTCTCACATGATACCACACATGGTTAATGTATTATGTCATGGGTGATGAATTGCAAATGGCCTAATTAATTATATTTGGACAAGGTTTCTCCTCATTTTTATTTATCCACACTCTAATGGAAATAATTACAACACAGTCTCCGTTTAAAGTGTACTTTTAAAAGAGAGTTTATTACTTAATAAAATTAGAAGTGTTACATACGGAAATAATATAAGAATTATTAAGTAAAAAACAGAGTTTTACTCAATTTTCTTTACTCTTTGAAATATATATAAAAAAAAAATGATTTTGTACCTCTAAGGAAAGGGTTGACTTAAGATATCATTGTTTTATAGAGAAATTAAGATATGATTTTGTATCATGTGGTCTTTGTCATTCTAGGACAAGTTGACGTTTTTATAATGTTTCTTGATATCAAGTTGAGCAAAGACGTCGATTTCGAAAATTGATCTTATTTCCTATTAAAATCAAAAGAATAGGTTGTGATAAACCGCCCATTTATGGAGTGAGCTGCACTGAAAGTCACTAATCAACATTTTTCAATGTCATATTTTATCTCAGATTCTTGAAAGTTTGTCACACCCCATGTAATTTTAAGACGTATAGAAATGTTAAAACTTAGATTATAGTATTAGTTCAATGTTTGTCATCAATGTTAACTTTGTATACTTGAATGCTGACAACATCTCCACATGCATTAAGGATATGAGTAAAGAATTAGAAAGTTATTTTTATTGAGAAGGTTACTATCACCGTTAAAAAAATATCACCTCCTTTTTTGTATAGAATGTTTTCGTTTTTTTTGTCGGTATTGGACTTCGCTTTTGTAGAAAAGTAATTAGGTCACAACTTATAAGATTACTTATAGTTAAATTCCTGCGTTAACAAAATAAGGAGGTTGTTTTCGAATGACAATAAATGAAAAGTGTGCAGAGAACTGCATTGAAAGAATGCTACTTCATAATAAAAGAAAGTAGTCTTCACCAAAAAAAAATAATAAAAGAAAGTAGCGTAATTATTCTAGTAAACCATTTTGATTTATTTCATATGAGAGTTTATTTCATATATGATGATAATATTTTGAAAGATATTAAAGTGAAAAAAGAGTGTTTCGAAATGTAAAAATGATGTACGCCGTGTAAAAATAAAATAAAAGAAAGTAGAAATGATCATTGTGAAGAAGGGTCTTCGTTTTGAAGTGTGTGAGACCCCTTCCAAAATGGGCTGGTTGTTTGTAGATACTGCTCCAGTGCTCATAGCGTTTCTTGTCTTTGTTAACCTTGTCCCTTTCTAATCATAATGCATGCATTGTATTTTATGTGAATAAGAGTGTTTCATGATGTTGACGATGTCCTAGGACAAAAAGAAAACAAACCAACAGGGCCATACCCTCAACGATTTAGGTCGGTTAACATAAATTTGGCAACCAAACAACCCTTTTAAAATTTCACAAATTTTATCTTGTCGACCAAAGTTCATAGTATTTCTAACTTAGGTAACTTGAGTTTTGAAAACATTCTCATTTTGGTGACCTAAGGTATAACATTCTTAAGTGTCATATTAATTATGACGATATCAAAGTTGGTCGGCGTGAGTGGTATGGGTTCCCATTCCCTTTCTCAAATAAGTATTCATTAGTTCAGTTCTTAACTCATACAAATAACAGAAAATTAAAATCCCGAAAAAGATGGCCGTAACTATCACATAATTTATGAAATTTTGGTAGAGGTGCCAAATGTACAAATTTGTTAAAGCAAGAAGAGGTTAAGAGTGGGGGAAAGAATATTACTGATTATGGCCTGCACCTTTTGAAACCTCTCTCTATCATGGAAGAGGATGATAAGAGCATTCTCCTACTACTTCCGTCCTGGCAAAAACTTGTGCTAAACTTCCTTGCCACGATCTTCATTTTAAAGCTTGCCATGCAAAATGTCTTATGCTTAAAAATGACAACGTATTGCTTTTTCCTTAAGTTAGTGGGCAACAAATTAGTACCTTGGGGGACATTTTATAATGCTAGTCCCATCCCTTGAAAGTCATATTACTAGAGTGTGACCGAGTTATCAAGGTTTTGTAGGTTATTGTGACTGTATATCAAGTTGATGGTGGCGGGTGGCCATATTTATAGCAAAACGCCTGAGATTAAGCTGCGACTACCGATTTCAAGATTTTAGTTTTAAACCAAAATTTAATACTGGACCTATATGACAATTGACAAAGTTCTTGAGCTGTAAGATAACTTGCCGAATTTCTCATATAAGCTTAACATGTTTTTTTTTTTTTTTGGTGAAATATAAGCTCAACAAGTTAAAGACCAGGTTCAATTACAAGTTTGTGCATCATGGATCAAAAAGTTTAACTTATAGATCAAAAACTAATATGCAGAAGTTCAACCAGTGTAATGCACAGTTTTAACAAGTATAATCAATGTTTTATGCACAGTAGCATACTACTGGACGGTTGGATCTTTTTTCTTCCATGTGTGTCGAAACTTCTGACATAATAATGTCCGACAGTTTTTCTGCATCAAAATATTTAAGTCGCAAGAGGTGCAATTTATCTTGTACTGTATAAGGAATTAAGAATTGATGTTAAGTGATAAGTGCATGATCCTCAGACAATTTACCATTCAGACTGGTTTTCCTGCTTCGATTGTGGGAATGATGACGATCAGTTATCGTTATTCTGCTATGAGAGATGCTTAGAAGGATAGGACTAATAATGGTTCTGGGTTTCAGCAAAAATACTAGATCATTTGAGATATGTGAACATAAAATTCACAACTACCTTTTTTCTGAGAGAATCACAACAATTTTATACAGAAGGTCTTGTTATCTTTCTTTGATACAGGTGGTAACTGAAACGAGCGGTCATTTACCTGCCCAGGCTGCGCTTACAAAAGAGATGCAACCACAATAAGAGGAGCTTTCCTGTGCTCTCTTTGTCCAGTGCATTTACTGGTGTCCAAAGACTCACTTCCTACTCGACCAGGTAATGCCCAATTAAACTTATGGGTAAGGTTTACTAATACCGACTCAAAATATTAGCAGTAGAAAATTCTGGACTAACCAAGCATGGATAGTTAGAGCTACCCTCATGCTGCTGGTATACATCCAATTATTGTGCATCTTTGATTATAAAGTTAAGTCTGGGCACCAGCAGCTACAGCATATATGAATAAAGCCTATGCATGCTTGTATCTTTCGGGGTTTGGTGGGACTATTATGCTGCAAACTAGGTTGCCAGAGTTCTTCGTATTGAAGGGTTGTACGAACATAAACCTGATTCGCAAAAACGAATCAAACACAAACTCTTGCAACACTAAGGCTAGGAGCTATGATATTAGGACTCGGCTGCAAATGTCAGACGCGGCACATTGAGATGTCGAATCCGGCTATTCTATATTTTTATGAACACTGAAATGAAGTGTTGAACTGTCCTGTTGTGTTGGAATGTCACACACTCGCATACGTGATGTCAACGCCATTCACAAATGAGGTGTAACATACACAATAACAAAGCCAGTTCAATAACCCATAGCTCCGTTTTGACATACTGACATATTTGACCGACTAATTCAATGTTATTAACTAAGGTATTTTTGTTAGAAATACAATGTTATTATGTTCGTAGTTGATTTATTGGTGCAGTTGGGATCAAAGGTTAGACACGGGTCATCGCTTGAGGGTTGATTAACATCATCTCAATAATTTCTTCAGACCGGAACGCTATGACAGACCTGTTAAATTTCCGTTCTGCAGAATTTCATTTTAACTTCAAAATTCCGCAAGTGTATAAACTCATTTAACTGTTTAGTGACAGTTATGTTACTCAGGAGTCAGGACCATGTATGTCTATTGGATATGATTATGTTTCCAAGTGTTACGCTCGTCCGGTCCCCAATTTCGAGATACGAGGATGTCGTCCTAAATTTAGGTCATGGTACATGACTACATGGACACAAATTAAAAAGATAAACCTCATTAAAAATCTGAGAGAGAGATTATTTGAAGTGAAATGCAGAGATGTAACAGGCTCTGAAGCATAAGCCTTAAAATTGTCAGAAATTGTACTCTACTTTATCATCCAACTCCATTTTCCACTTTTTTTTTGGCATTTAAACATTTCATTAATACAATTTGCCTCCTAACCCCATCGCCTTTTCTGCTTCTATCACCCGGTTTCTGGCTCCGCCATTCCAGCTGCAACTACTGAAGTTGCAACAACAAGAAGAGGAGTTTTCCTGTGAATGGTTAGTCCTTTGCATTCACTGGCATCCAATGTATTGCTATTTGCTCCACCAGGCAAAGTCCAATCAAATTTATGCATTAGGTTTGCTAATACTAGCTCATTGTTGGATATCGCAAATAATATCCCTGGGCAGATTCTCCTGCCTGATCCAAATGGAATCAACTCGAAGTCCTGCCCTTTGAAGTCTGTTGGAGAGTTCAAGAACCTCTCAGGATTGAACGTTTCAGGTTCTTCCCAGGTAGCCGGATCTCTTTGAATTGCCCAAGCATTGGTAATGACACCTGTCCCAGCTGGTATATCATAGCCATTTACTTTGGCATCAACAAGGGATAACCTCGGTACCAACAGGGGAATTGGAGGATGTAGCCTAAGAGTCTCTTTGATTACAGCTTTCAAGTACTTCATTTGCTTCAAATCATCTTCATTCACCTCGTATTTTGTGCCGGTAATTTCTCTAATTTCCTTTTGTAGTTCATGCATAACCTTTGGATGCCTTATTATCTCTGTCATTGCCCATTCTAGCACTGTGTAGGTTGTGTCAGTTCCACCAGCGAACATATCCTAAATAAATCAATAATTTCATGTTAATTGCTTGATAGTAATAACTGGCTGCTGTGTTACCCTGACTCTCCGACACGGGTGTCGTGTCTGACGCGTGTCGAGTGTCGGATACGGCTATTTTGTGCGGATTTTTCAATTTTTTGGTCTAAAGTAAAGTATCGAAGTGTCGTGTTGGTATCGGACCAATAGGTGTCGGATACGCGACACAGCGGCTAAGTGAAGTGTCGGAGTAACATAGATTGGCTGATATGCGAATTTGGTTGGTACACTGGATTTTCAGCCCATCATGCTTAAATTTCTGCAATACAGAAAGGGCTTTAAAAATCGCCACCAAGACAGAAACTAGACACTTTATACATTGAATTTCACACGTGACCACGTCATTTAGGTTTCTGCATTTCGTGGTCAATACAGTGATTACAGAGGCTACTGATATCGTTACTGAATACTGGAGTATAAACTGGACGAACTCTGTCTAATTAACAATACGGAAATCGTATGCTTGGTATCTATTTCTTTCCCCTGTATGACTGTATCAAAATTGTTATGCACTTATGCAATGTTCAATTCATAATGTCAAGACTGAAATTAACTAAATTTTACAATAGCCATTTTGCCTAATGTTCTATTTTACCTGAGTTATAAAAATGAACTAATCAGTTGAGAAGTCTATTGGAAGAGAGTGTCACCTTGGCTGACTAGTTAGCTGCTTAGGCGACCTAGATCGCGATTAAAGAGAATGTTTGCATTTTTTTGTTTTCAGTTTGCTGCATTTAGTTTTTTGCTACTGACTGCTTGTCGAGTTATTGTATTTTGATTTTCCTGATAAATCTCGGTTGCAGCTTTACGCCTATGGAATTATCAAAAAGAACAAAAAAACCGAACCATGAAAATTGAAATATGATTGAAACTCGATAACCCATCGAGCAAATGTAAAGCAAAGAGCCTCAGAAATCAGAAGTTCCGATCCGATACAATAGAAGACTCACCAGTATGATAGCTTTGATGCTGTCTCTTTCAATAGCAAACCCAGCTGTCTTATCCTTTTGAATATCAAGTAAAACATCTACAAAGTCCTTTACTTTCTCCGTTTCCACTTTATCCTCGTCGTCACATTGACGATCCTCGTGTTCCTTCACAACTTGTTCAAGGAACTCATCAAACTCTTTAGCCACCCTGTCTACCTTTGCATCCCACCCATCAAGTCGGTTAGTCCAGGCTAAGGATGGTATGAAGTCCCCAACTCGGAAAGTCCCTAACATTTCCAAAAACTCCCTCAACAGCTTACTAAATTCAGTACCTCCTTGACCTACAGGAACAACACACCCTTGTTTATTAATTTGGGTTGGTTACTCATTTGAAATTTATAATGAATAAAAAATCGATAATTTACAAACAATGTCCATAAAGCGAAGAAAAGAATAAATATTTACCCCGTATATTTATTTTATAAAATATTTAAAATAACACAATACTTGTGGAAGACTGTAAGGCAGTCTTACAAAATTTATTATAAAACGGACTCTTATAATAACTAATTTCACCTTCTAATAGGATTAAATATGGATCCTGTCTTTGTGTAAAACTGTCCTAACTAACTGAAATAATTCAAATATTAACAATAACAATATTACAATAACAATAGCAATGATAATAATAAGGGTAATAATAGTACTGATAATAATAAGACTACAACAACAACAACAACAACAACAACATTACCCCAGTGCCTCAATGGCTCCCGCAAATTGCGGGGTAAGGGGGGGTCGGATGTACGCAGCCTTACCCTTTGTTTTAGCAACACAAAGAGACTGATAATAATAAGACTAACTGAAATAATTCTAATAGGATTAAATATGGTACCTCCTTCAGTTTGACTATATTTCCTCCCAAAGGCCACCCTGCAGATCACATTATTTGTTAAAGTCAACAATAATTTACTAAGATTGACAGGCATAAGTGATGTTTTCTGTATCATTTCCATGAGAAGAGCCGTCTCTTCTTCCCTAACATGTCGAAAAGACCGAACCCTTTTGGGACTCAAGAGCTGTAATATACATATACTCTTCATTTGCCTCCAATACTCACCATACTGTGCTGCTGCAACATCTTTCCCATTATAGAGAAGCTTGTTTCCTGTTTTTGTTGACGGCCTGTTTGAAAATGTCGCATCTTGTGTTTTCATGATCTCGCGAGCTGCTTTATCAGACGATACAATAAGGGTGGGTCTTCTCCCGAGATATATAAACATGATATCGCCATAGCGTTTAGAGAGTGATTGAAGAGAGCGATGAGGGTATCTGCCGAGCTGATGAATGTTGCCTAGAAGTGGCAGTTTTGGCGGGTTTGGAGGGTAGTGTTTTGTTGGGGTTGATTTAGTGAGAAGATGTCTGTAGAGGAAGAGTAAGAAGATAAGGAATGAGAGAACAGTGAAGAACTGGAAGCAGTTCAAGTTCAGCTGTTGAATGCTAAGGAGAAACATATCTGGGTGAACTGATTAACATTTGTCTATTTTCACATTATTTATGGGTTTCCTCATTATAATAAACGGTCTACTTTGTGCGTCAATTTGTTAATTTGTTTCATTTGCATTTTCTATTATATAGTCCATATTGGACCGCCTTAAAAGTCACATAGGATAGGGACAATGATTTATGATGTATCAAATGATTTGAGTTGTGGTTACAAATCACACAAATTTTTATACGGGTATATCTGTCTTAAACTTAAGACGGGCTAAGTAGTATGAGGATTATTTAAAGTGAAATGCAAAGATGTAAGAAGCTCTGAAGCATAGGGCTTAAAATTGTAATTGATTGTACTCTACTTTTTTTTTTTTGGGCAATTCATGTAATCAAGCCTTTTTTATTAATACATTATGCCTCCTAACCCTCAAAATTACCTTTTATACTTCTATCACTCGATTTCTGGCTCCGCCATTGCAGCTGTGACTACAGAAGTTGCAACAACAAGAAGAGGAGTCTTCCTATGAATGGTTAGTCCCTTGCATTCGCTGGTATCCAATGTATTGCTATTTGCTCCACCAGGCAAGGTCCAATCAAATTTATGCATTAGGTTTGCTAATACTAGCTCATTGTTGGATATCGCAAATAATATCCCTGGGCAGATTCTCCTGCCTGATCCAAACGGAATCAACTCGAAGTCCTGCCCTTTGAAGTCTGTTGGTGAGTTCAAGAACCTCTCGGGATTGAAGGTTTCGGGTTCTTCCCAGGTAGCCGGATCTCTTTGAATTGCCCAAGCATTGGTAATGACACCTGTCCCAGCTGGTATATCATAGCCATTTACTTTGGCATCAACAATGGATCGCCTGGGTGCCAACAGGGGAATTGGTGGATGTAGCCTAAGAGTCTCTTTGATTACAGCTTTCAAGTACTTCATTTGCTTCAAATCATCTTCATTCACCTCGGATTTTGTGCCGGTAATTTCTCTAACTTCCTTTTGTAGTCCATGGATAACCTTGGGATGCCTAATTAATTCTGTCATTGCCCATTCTAGCACTGTGTAGGTTGTGTCAGTCCCTCCGGCAAACATATCCTAAATAAATCAATAATTTCATGTTAATTGCTTGATAGTAATAACTGACTGATGAATTTTGGTTGGTACGCTAGATCAGCTCATCATGGTTAGAATTGGCAAAAGAAACTAGAAACAAGAAAATTGAAATATGATTTAAATTTGATAACGAATCGAGCAAAAGTAAAGCATAGAGCCTCAGAAATCAGAAGGTCCGATTCGATACAATAGAAGGCTCACCAGTATGATAGCTTTGATGCTGTCTCTTTCAATAGCAAACCCAGCTGTTTTATCCTTTTGAACATCAAGTAAAACATCTACAAAGTCCTTTACTTTCTCAGTTTCCCCTTTATCTTCTTCGTCACATTGACGATCCTCGTGTTCCTTCACAACTTGTTCAAGGAACTCATCAAACTCTTTAGCCACCCTGTCTACCTTTGCATCCCACCCATCAAGTCGATTTGTCCAAGCTAAGGATGGTATGAAGTCCCCAACTCGGAAAGTCCCTAACATTTCCAAAAACTCCCTCAACAGCTTACTAAATTCAGTACCTCCTTGACCTACAACAACAATACATAATTACTTGGGTTTGTTACTCATTGAAAATTTATAAAAATTAACAAATAATGTTCATAAAGGGAAGAAAAGAATAAATATGTACTATGTATATTTATTTTATAGTAAAACGGACTCTTAAATAACTAACTTCACCTTCTAATATATGGTTAAATATGGATCCGTAATCCGTTTTAGGTTGTTTTTGTGTAATACCGTCTTACATAAGACTAACTGAAATAATTCAAACAATAACAATAACAATGATAATGATAATAATGAGATTGGTACCTCCTTCCGTTTGACTGTATTTTCTCCCAAAGGCCACTCTGCATATGACATTATTAGTTAAAGTCAACAATAATTTACTCAAATTGACAGGCATAGGTGATGTTCTCTCTATGATTTCCATGAGAAGAGCAGTCTCTTCCTCCCTAACATGTCGAAAAGACCGAACCCTTTTGGGACTTAAGAGCTGTAATATACATATACTCTTCATTTGCCTCCAATACTCACCATACTGTGCTGCTGCAACATCTTTCCCATTATAGAGAAGCTTGTCTCCTGTTTTTGTTGACGGCCTGTTTGAAAATATCGCGTCTTGTGTTTTCATGATCTCACGAGCTGCTTTATCAGAAGATACAATAAGGGTAGGTCTTCTCCCGAGATATATAAACATGATATCGCCATAGCGTTTGGAGAGTGATTGAAGAGAGCGATGAGGGTATCTTCCGAGCTGATGAATGTTACCTAGAAGTGGCAGTTTTGGTGGGTTTGGAGGGAAGTGTTTTGTTGGGGTTGATTTAGTGAGAAGATGTTTGTAGAGGAAGAGTAAGAAGAGGATAAATGAGAGAACTGTGAAAGACAGAAACCAGTTCAATCTCAGCTGCTGAATGCTAAGGAAAACCATATCTGGGTTAACGGATTAACATTTGTCTATTTTCACATTATTTATGGACCGCCTCAAAAGTCACATAGGATGGGGACAATGATTTGTGTTATAATATATCAACTGATTTTGAGTGCCGTTACAAAAATCGGGTCTAACTGTACATGTCAGCTAGCTTAGCTGGTAAAGTCATGAGAATTGGTAATCATAACTTGGGTTCAAATTCTGTTAGTATCATATTTGCTCTTGTGGCTCTCTCTAAAAGAAAAAAATCGGGTCAACTAAGTCATTTCCTGTTATCCCTTCATTGACTTTTGTTTTGAGTCGGTAATTGTGGGTCATCTTGATCATTTTTGGGATGGGGTTATTTCAAGTTCAGGTCTAATTTCGATAGTTCTATACTTCAATTCGTGTTGAAAAGTTTGCTACATCTAGTAGCAACAAGGATACAACGTCCCCTCAAATTTACGAATTTTGCATAGTAAAAATTGATAACTTACGTCTCTCGACCAGCTCTCTCTAAATGGACAGAACCAATTACACATGGTACCAGTAAATATTAGATTCCTTTTATGGATCATTTGTCTTGGAATGAATAGATTCGGCATAGCAGACGTAAACAAATCAAGTCATTCAGTGGACTAGCAGCAGTAAAAAGAAAAGAAACAACCACAAACAACGCGATAATCATTATATAGAGTAATTAAATGTATCATGTAGTTTGACAACATTATCACGTTGGTTGTATAAATACCACCGCCTTACTTTGTCATAGGCACAGATTGTCGCCTTATTTTTTCAAAGCAATTTCAATATCTTTGTCTTCTTAAATGTAAGAGCAAGACTGGTACATTTAACTCCCCTTACTCCTAAATTTGCGAAAGCTATTGAGATATTTGGATAATATTATTGTTGTATCAGAGTCCGATGTATTTTGTTGGAATTTGAGTAGTGAAAGTATCTTGGATTCAAAAGTTGTCAATATAGATTACATATATAAATTGAAGTGATATACTGTTATAATTTAAATCTATGTTATGTATCGTGTAGTTTGACAACAGTCACGTTAGGTTGTATATTACGAACGCCTTACTTTGTCCTAGGCAGTGATTGTAACATTGACTCTTATTTTTCTCTTATATGCTATGTATTTTGTTGGAATTTGGGTAGTGAAAGTATTTTGGACTCAAATATTATCAACGGAAAATACACATGGTTTTCTTGAAATTTGCCATTTTGCACAAAATATCCGAAATTTTGATCCACAAAATTTTAAGAGGTCATATCTCGTGTTTATGAGATCAGAATGTGACGATTTTTTTTCAAATAAATCGTCTTTTCGAGAACTACGATTTGAAAAAAAAATTCGAGTTTGGAACTCGTGACCAAGAGATATGATTACTCAAAGTTTGTTCGGTAAAAAAAACTTTAACATACAAAAACTCCTAGCCACAGGAGCCAAATACGGCGATTTTTTTTTCTAAATCGTAGTTCTCGAAGAGACGATCGATTTGAAACAAAAAAATTGTCACATTCCGATCTCGTAAACACGAGTTATGACCTTTTAAAGTTTTCCGGATAAAACATTTGAGTATTTCGTGCAAAATGACAAACCTCGAGGGCACCATGTGCATTTTTCGTATTATCAACATATATTATAATATAAGTTGGAATGATATACTTTTACAATTGCGGGGACACAAATTCTCTTTTGTGACAGCCGATATCCGTTACAAGCTTGTGATTGGTCAAATAAAACCCATATAGGAAGATAAAGACAATCATTTGTGATTTCCTATTCATTCAACTTTTTGTCTTATCTCCCCATGTGGGTGATACTTGACCCGTCACAAGCGAGACCTATTGTTGTGGGGAAGAGGTAAGAGAATGTTGGGTGATAACATCCAGCACAAGATTTAATTAAGCTAAGTGTTATATGTACAAGTATTCATGATGTACATGTAACATTAGGATGGTGTTAAATAATGTTAATGCATTTGCTTAGCATTACGTGCAAATTGTTTTAACATTGGTGGAAATGAATGAATTATATTAATTCATTTGTGTGGTAACGTGAAGTGACCTTATGACATTAAAATATAACGTCACTTCACAATGCTATATAAAAGGATTGAAATCCTTTGGTAAAAGTATCTCACAAAATGTAATCAAACAAAGTGACTACAAAGTCGGGGTTTGAGGGTGAGGTGGAGTATAACGGGTGTTTTTATACAATAATTTAGGAGGTTGCTCTAGGGGTGATATTAGTGGCATTGACTAATATTACAGGAGGACTAGAGGTTGTTATCTTATACTCCCTCCTATTCACTCATTTTGTCCCTCTTTCCTTATTGAAGCTAGTCGGGTTTTTGTCCCTCTTTCCATTTTTGGTAAGTTTTTAAGCTGTGAATTTACCATCTTATCCTTGTCTATTTTTGCATATTACAACATTTGCCATTCACTAACCCACTTACTTAACATAACCCAAATCTAATTAAGCCCACCTAACACTAACTAATCCAGCCCAAAACAATTAACAACCCAATTATCAATCCAACTCCCGCCATATAATCCCCTCATCCTTCCCCAAACCCTAGCAGCCTCCTTCCTCTTCATCTTTCTAGAATCGTCTCTTCATCTCTTCATCTCCAACCCAGAAAACCCTAAATCGTCTCTGTCATCGCCTCCTTCCTCTCATCTTTCTATAATCCCTAAATCGTCTCTATCATAATCTGAGACACGCTTCTCATCTGTGATCTCCAATCTCTTAAAACCCGATCATCAACATGTCGCATCTTCAAATTCACAATGAATCCTCACGATTTGACTCTAAATCTCCAGATCTGACTCATCTTTTCTCCGATATTGAAGATGGTCCTTGCCTATTCAACATCTATGAACCTCCTTTTGTTGATGTTGACGTTGATGACTATGGCGATAGGGAGAAGAGTATTGCACATGTTGAAGGCATGTCAATGAAGATCGTTCCTGATTCGTATGATGACTATTCATCATCTTCTGAAGTTGTCCCGAACGAGGTTGTTCCTGAATCTGATGTTGAGGTTGTTCCTGAGACATGCATGGAGACTGAACCTGAACTTGTTTACCATACGTGCTTGACTGAGCAAGATGCTTTTAACATTTGGTTTAAGGAAGATGTTGAGGAGAGGACTAGGAAGAAATTGGCAAGATATGAGACACCGGAGTATAAAAGAATGGCTTTATTGGAGATGTGCAATTTTTTACCTGCTATGAAGGTGCTCCTTGAAGAATAAGGGAGGTTAATTTCTTTAGATCCATAATTTTATTGTTTTTTTTTATGTTTTTGTTGGTTGGGTTCGTAAAAATGGACTAGTGATGATTCTTTATTACAGTTTGGGTATATTTCCTTTGTTAAAATGGACTAATGCCCAATGATCTGTTATTGAGGGCAAAATCTGACCCTAAATCACTTACTGCATGCATAAAGCCACCACAACTCAAAGTGATGAGGCTATGCAAGCATTAAGTGATTGGGATCTTGAATTCGTTGAGCTACTGAATTTTAAAGTTGTACGCAAGTGAATTGCGTCAAATCGATGTTCATAATATTTGTGTCCCGGTTTACATTTAAACATTGTGCAAAGTTCATAAATAAGCATCAAAATACACAAATTATGAAACATGTTCTTTGTTGTTTGATCGATCTTCAAAATATCGATCTTGATGTTTAGAGTCCGCTTGTATTCGAGCTTGGTCTTCTTAAGCGCAAAACATGTTCTTTCGCTTTTGACAAAATATGGACCAATCGATCTAGCATTTATGTTCATAATATCTTTGCATAATGTTAGCAAAAAACAAATAAACCACAACATCATTCATGAACCATCTCAACGGGTTCATTGGTTAGAACCCGATCTTGGTGAGGTCAATATATAATGATCCTGTTGGTTAATTACTGCACCCAGGTGGTTCAGTAATGTTACCAACAAGTTCAGCATCTGCAGTAGCATCTGCATTAACATTTGCATCAACAAATGCATTAGCCTGTATCCATGTTTCAACCTGTTCATATGTCATATCACTGAAGAATGCTCATGTTGGTTCATTACTGGACTCAACAGGTTCAGTAATGTTGCCAACAGGTTCATTTATATCAAGATAATGTGTTTTCACCGCATCAACCAATTTTTTTATGCTAGAAGCATCACCCACATTGTTCAAGTATGTTATACACTCTTGCACCAAGTTCAAATCAAGAGTTAGATAGTCGTGCAATAAGCTGCGGTGCTAATTTGGATTTGTGCATGTGTGGTAAGGGGTAATCATTTTCTCCTTTCCTTTTCAAAACCTCTATCATGCATGCTTGTAGTGTTATGAAGACATAATTGAGTTTAATTACCTCCAACTTTTCAAAAGCATTATTAACTTCCACAACAAGTTTATCCAACTTGTAAGCATTTTTTTTTTTGTCAAGTGATGAATAGCTCGAAAAAACCCAAATCTAAGACATTCAAATCGGTGAGTTTGGTGGTTGACAACTTAACTCAATATTCCACCCATCCTTGTTTGCTTGACTTTGAAATCGGATCCAATTCTTTATGTGTGGACGTGCATTATCTTGTTGTATGATAATATGCTTATTTTCACTTTCGTGCCATTTTGCCTTAATTCTTTGGAATAACAATTTTGAGTATCATATCTTTAACAACTGTTTGTTAATTGATTCTATGCATTTTGTTTCCATTGTACCTGCAACTCTATTCCTAGAATTTCTCTTAGCTGGTAATTCAACTATGAAGGGCCATATACCTATCTTACCTTCAAAAAGAACTTCACCATTTGACCCATATCTTGGTCTGGCAGCAGCACACATAAACATTACTTTTCCTATAAATTTTTTGGACTGAACACTTCTATATGGTTTTTTTTTTCTGATTTAGATAAGTAGAACCTCCTACTAGGCTGAGTTAAGTAAAACCATTTTTCATCCATGTGAATAACAATACTTTGATCATTGAATTTCACTTGCTTACATACCTCATCATAATGTAGCTGTCCAAGAGAGAAAAGCAATCTCTCAAGTTTGTTTTTGTCATTCAACTGAGGTTTGATTGCATTTGTGTGAGAAAGTATTGTCTTATCATTACCCATCTTGATATTCTTCGATCTGGCTAGTCCCATAAGCTTCAAAGAATACTATGTTGAGTGGTCATTTCGAAAGGGGGATTTTGTTGAACTTCTCAACATCAAAAACCTGCCTTGTATGACATTTTTGCCTTTCGGTTCTTTGTTAACATTTATTGCTTGGCTCGCATCCAATCGCTTCTTTGTTTCATTCCGGATCCTTGTGATACTCTTCCTGCAAACACTGAACTGGTCTGCCACCTCTAGCATTATACCCCTTTTGATCTTTCCATTATTGCTTCTTAACAATAAAATTTGAGAAATCTTACTTCTTTCTAAGTTTGTCAAGTTTTTAGTCTTCATTTATTGTTGTTTGTGAGAAATAAATGTGGATGAATCAGATTTTTTGGCTGTTTTATGTAGATTTATTATTGTAGGAAAGTGTTTTTTTTGGTTGTTTGTGTATAAATGATCACTTTAGTTGCCACTATTCTATTTATAGCTAACTTGAACTTTGCACAAGTCTAAATTTGGTGAAAAATTTGGGCGCAAAGTTTAGAGCCATTTTCATTTTGGCTCCTTAAATGAATTTGGTGCCAAATTTGAATGAATAATGCACTTGGTGTCCTTTAGTTTGGCAGTTTGCTTATTCAATATGGACGTCCAGAATGAGAATGAAGGTATAAAAAGATCCTTGCTGAAATCTGAAGTCCAAATCCAACAACAATATTTTGTCATTTTTTTTTTTTAGCAAACTTGTTTTATTAATTTTAGAATTCAATTACTGTGTAATTTTCTTATGAAGTGTAATTTTTTAATGTCAGATGTAGAACTCCAAAAAATTATCAAGTACTGTAATCGTATGTAGAACAAAAAACTGGTATTGTACTGTATTTGTACTCTTTTTTAATCAAGTACTCCAATGGGAAATTATCAATGTAATCTCAAGTCTTAATCTTTTGGAGGGAAAGCTTAGCATAAGCATGTCTACTTAAATTTCCTTAATCTTACTTTCCTCTCTCCATTCACCTTGGTCCACCATGTCCTTTATTCATTTTTTAATCCTTCCCTTAATTCTTGTGCACAAAATGAAAGGGACAAATTGAGTGAATATGAGGGAGTATTATTGTGGGTTTCGAATTGGTATTAATTCGGGACGGTTACGTTGTACTGGTACTATATTATTATGGTGGATTCTAGTCTATTTGGCTAGTGGGTTTTACTTCCGGTTTGGAAGGTTTTGCCTTGGGTTTGACCCTAAAATATCGTCTCATCTTATTATTGCTTACATTTATTTACTTTTACAGTTTACTTGTCGATTGGTTGCTTCCGTTGCGCGTGGGAGATTGACGCTAATTTCCCAACAGAGAAACTTAATTTTGCTTAGATTTTCAGAACTTAATTTTGCTGAACTTAACCTATAAAAGCTGAACTTATAGAATTTAACTTTTCTGAACTTAACTTAATTTTACTGACCTGAACTTAAAAAGAGCTTACTTTAAGTTAGACCTGGCAAAAGCAACCCGGCCCGAAAAGGCTGACCTGAGACCCGAAGTGACCTGAACTACATCACTCGAATGTGACCCGAAAACCCGAATTGACCCGACTCGAACATGACCCGAGCTTTCTTGACCCGAACTGGCCTACCCGATCCGAAACCATTAAACCCGAAAATGACCCGACAAAATATAACTCAAATTGAACCGAAAAGACTTGAAATGATAATTTCTCTATTATTCATTGACTCGAAAATGACCCGACCCGCTTGACCTGGACCTGACCCGACAAACAAACCCAAAACAGACCTGAAATCGGAAATGACCCATCCCGACCCGAGTTAACCCGAAATCAATGAGAAACCCGAACTGACCCGACCCGAATTGACCCGATCCAAACCCGACCCGTTGACCCGTTTGCCATGTCTACTTTAAGTACAAGACAACACAATAGAATGTATTTTTTTTTTGACAAGTAACACAATAGAATGTATTATACGTAAGATTTATACAATCTACTCATAAAATGTCATATTGCAACACTCGCGTATATGAATGCCCTTTGGCCTTAAAGTATGGATGCAAGTACATGTCTCCTTCATACCTGGTACTAACTCCGATACTATGTCAAATGAATCAAACTCATGGTTGGAGTTAGTAATGCATTACCTTTCCACCCTCCACAACCACAACTAACCACCATCTCCTCCCATTTCTTCTTGTTTTAGCTTCTATTACTCCCTTAATAATTACTCTCATCCCAAGCAAGCCCTTAATATTGAATTTTATTAGCTTGATATCTTGATATTCTCGTTTGCGGGAGTCATTAAGGTATCGAGGTAAGAAGTTGTTTGTTGAGAATAAAGCTTTAGCTCATATGAGTTACACATGTAAGGATTTCATATTGGAGAATTAGAAGAGAGTATTCCACTATATAAGGCAAATGACTACTCCCTCTATTGTCAATTAGTTTTAGAGTAAAACTTTCTTAATTGTGGTACTACAATCTTATATTTTTACTCTGTCTTGTCCTTTTAAGAGTCAACGCCATACAATCTTTAATAGCTTGCGTATAGTCGGAAATAAATTTGGTTCTTTTTGTGAGGGGGTAAGAAGTTCTTTAGAGCATCTCCAACAACGCTTTTCACTCTCCGCGTTTGTCCATGCCGTACAAAAAAGTGCCAGGTGGAGTCAAATTTGGGATGAGGATTGAAACACTGCGCGGTTACTCAAGGATTGAAACACTGCGCGAAACATTGTCCATATCATCTCTTTTGTTACTTTTTCAATTTTATAATTCTCCAAAAGCAGATGTGCAATGTATTATTTATTATATACACATTTACCCAACTAATTAGTTTTAACCTATTTTTTTATTTTTACCAAAATTTAATATGTAATTATTATTTTTCAAAAAAACTAATACACTATAGTTTCTATTTTTTTTTCTCTACAAATAGGTAGTAGTATTGACATATATCCGCTCACTTTTTCTTATCTTCTTTCTTTGATTTTCTTCTCTCTCTTAAATATTCTTTTTTTAATAGATGTTTTAACCTTTTTTTTTTCTATAATAAAACTGAAGTCGATTAATTATCGAGTTGAAAACCCGAACAAATTACGAAAATAGATTTTAATGTAAAAAATGAGTGGGAGAGGTGGCAATCGGGTCAGTCGGGTCGGGTTTGGGTCGGGTCACGTCGGGTCGGGTCATATCGGGTTCGGGTCATATCGGGTCAGCATACCCTTTCGGGTCGAGTCGGGTCGGTTTTGGGTCGTTATCGGGTCGGGTCAATTCGGGTCAAATGATGTATCGGGTCGGGTCGGGTTTGGGTCGGGTCATTATCGGGTCCGGTAACTTAATCGCATTACTATAATTTTTTACCATTAAATTTAGTTTTTAACCTATTATTTCGTTTAATTAATTCATTACTAAGTCAAACATATCAATCTAAACACAAAATCACTTTCATTTTGATCAAAATTAAGCTTAATAATTGTCGGGTCATCAATTTAATCGGGTCAGTATCGGGTCGGGTCAATATCGGGTCGGGTCTGGGTCGGGTTTGGGTCACTGATAATCGGATCGTGTCGGGTTACGGGTCGTCATCGGGTCGGGTCGGGTCGGTTCCGGGTTACAATATTTTCGGGTTCGGGTCGGGTCGGGTTTGCTCGGGTTCGGGTCGGGTCACTCGGGTCGGGTCAGACTTGCCAGCTCTAAGTGGGGTATGTTAAAGTAAGAGAGATAAAAGATGAAAGAGAGTGATGAGGAATAAATGTAAATTATTGTTGGAGGAGTAAAATTGAAAAGTTGAGGAATAATGAGGTGGATGAGTAAAAAGTGATAAGAGAGAGTAAGATAAGGAAGAGAAGTGATCATTGTTGGAGATGGTCTTAATTTGAAGCATATGTTCACGAGACGAGTATCCACAAGCAGTAGAGAGAATCTGCAATGCCTCTTGAGAAGTTTTGGCACTTATGACAAGAGGAGTCACAGTTGGAGGCAGAGGCAGTTCTGATGGGTGCAGCGGATGCATTTGCATCCTTTTCCAAAAATAAATATAAATTTAATTTGTAAAAATAGATCTGGTAAAACGGGTCAACGGGTTGGGTTTGGATCGGGTCAATTCGGGCCTCTTATTGATTTCGGGTTAATTTGGATCAAGATGGGTCATTTCGGGTTTTTGGTCTGTTTCGGGTTTGTTGCTCGGGTCTGTTTTGGGTCAAGCGGGTCGGGTTGTTTCGGGCTGGGCCATTTTCGGGTCAATGAATAATAGAGAAATAGCCATTTCAATTCTTTTCTGTTCAATTAGAATTATATTTTGTCGGGTCATTTATGGGCTTCGTTTTGGATCGGGTTATTTTCGGGTCGGGTCAGTTACAGGTCAAGAAGTTCGGGTCGTGTTCGGGTCCGGTCAGGTCAATTCGGGTTTTCGGGTCACATTCGGGTGATGTAGTTCGGGTCGGATTGCTTTTGTCAGGTTTAGTACTAGACCTGGCAAATCGGGTCAACGGGTCGTGTTCGGGACCAATCGGGTCAACTCAATTTTTTTTTTTCTTATTTTTTTTAATGTTATTTCACCATATATTTTGCCAATTAAATACTGAAAGATTTTTCAATGCATAACTTGATTTTTCCAAATAGAACTTTTTTACGCTCCTTATTTATCAAATCCTAGAATGACCCTCGTTGGAGGTATGGTAGTATGGTACCAAGAAGTAGGGATGTTAATTTCACCCGCATCCATCAAAATCCGATCCACCCGATCCTAAAAGATGGATGAAAATCCGATTTAAATGGATGATGGATGGATGACGGATGAAACGGATGAGATGACGGATGGGTTGGATGAAGAAATTCCACCCGCCATCCATCCATCACCCGATTTTATTATTTTTTGTTTAATTTTTTTTTACATATAACACATTATTAAGATATAAAATATTTAAATTTTCATATTTTTCTACTCTCAATATCGATATTTTGTGAAACTATCCACTACAAAGTTAAACTAAATTAATTATCTAACTTTATTTTTGTAGAGAAAAAAATCATCATTTTTTTTAACTTGAAATATATTTATACACAACACCTGTTTATCAGCCGATCCACCCGTTTCATCCATGGATGATGGATGGATGGATGGATCACGGATTATATGTTTCACGGATGACGGACGGGTTGGATGAGATTTTAAAAAGACGGATGGATGACGGATGAGACTTCACCCGACTCGAACCCGATCCATTGACATCCCTACCAAGAAGTGTACCATTGGGGAAACTGTCTTGGCGTAGCCAAATGTGGTAAGCTGGGTTTGGTACGGTTTTCGGTACAGGACGAGATCAGTTGAGGTAGTAGCGGGAGCCGTGTTGACGGTGGGTGGCGAAAGATGGTGAGAGCCATCCTGGAATTTAACTAAATCATACTTCCTCCATTCAACTTCATCCTGCCACTTTCTATTTTGTACACTATTCACAAGTAGCTATTCAATTTCAATTTTATCTCAATACATAAGTGAAAATATATTCATGGGATCATGTTTGATCCATCTCTACGCGTACATCAAAAATATCTAACTTTTATAATTTTTGTAAATATGTAGCTAACGGTATTTATCGCATAAAACACGCGTTGTTAAACGTGAAAAAAGCAAAGTGGTAGATTAGAGTTGAATGGAGGAAGTAATAACCAAATTAAAAAGGATGGGCTCAATTTAAGTTTCCCAAGAGAGATATGTAAGCGGTGTTAGCTTCTCAATGATCGAAAGGTTGACGAGGAGAAGAAGGTTTGAAGGGTCGTTTGTGTTGTTGATTGAGGTAGCGGAATTCATGGTGAAAAAGTGAGGACGAGACGGAGGTCTTGTACGTCGAGTAGGAATATAGGATACACGAGTTTGGGATCGATTAATGACTGATACCATATAAGATTTAAAGTTTTGTGTTTGTATTGAATGAACAATTTGATTACAAGGCTTAAGTATTTATACAAGAGTTGCACAATTTAGAAGCTATATAGAAGTATGGTTTATGTTGTATTCCGAATAAACACAACCCGAATTGATTTGAAACTTGAAATGACCTGAGTACGTGTGACAACCCGAAATATGTGATTCACATGAATATAATACGAATTGACCCAGCCAGTCCCAACCTGTTTGTCAGGTTAATGAGGTGCTGCGACAGCAAGCAGCGGGGTGCTCTTGTGCAGGGTAATCCTGAAGCATTCACTCATGTCTAGTGCCTCGCCTTCTGGAATCAACCAATCAAACTTATTGATAATATTGGCCAACAGAAACTCAATACTAGCCATGGAAAATCCAATTCCAGGGCACATTCTTCTTCCCGCTCCAAATGGAATGAACTGGAAGTCGTGTCCTCTGAATTCTATTCCAGAACTCAGGAACCTCTCTGGATTAAACTTGTCAGGTTGGTCCCAAAATGCAGGATCTCTGTGCATTGCCCAAACGTTGAAAAAACAAGCTGTGCCAGCAGGAATGTCATAGCCGTCTACTCTAGCGTCTTGAGTTGATTGTCGAGGTATCAACAGTGGAGTTGGAGGGTGTAGGCGAAGCGTCTCCTTGATCACTGATTTTAAGTACTTCATTTGCTCCAACTCTTCTTCTTTCACTTCTGAACGGTCTCTGGTAATCTCTCTCACCTCCTTTTGCACTTCCTGCATCACTTTGGGATTTTTCAATAGTTCTGCCATTGCCCATTCTAGCAGAGCGGACGTTGACTCTGTCGCACCAATGAACATGTCCTGCATCCCACCAATGCGTGCTTTCAGAAATTATTTACTTTGTTTTAACTAGATGAGAACTATTTTTAGACTCTTAAATACGATAATTTGTTTCGGTGCTTACCAGAATGAGCGCTTTCACACATTCCGTGTCTACTTGAAAGCGAGCATGGTGATCGTTATGAATTTCAAGCAAAGCATCAACAAAGTTGTTGACGGGGGTTTCATCTTCACGTACATGATCCCGGTGTTGTTGAACTACCATCTCAATGAAACCATCCAACTTTGTAGAAATCCCATCAGTCTTCGCATTCCACCCATTAAATCGATTCATCCACGCAAGCTGTGGAACAAAATCCCCAACATTAAAAGCAGCTAACGTCTCCGTCATTTCCTGTAAAAGCTCACCGAGGTTGACACCATCTTCTTCCTTAGTGTACTTCCTTCCAAAGGCCACCATGCATATGATATTGTTTGCAAAATCCGTAAACATGTCAGTCAAGTTAATTGGTCGTGTTCCTGCTTGGATTATTTTCTGAATAACAAGCGACATCTCATCTTCCCTCACATTACTAAATGAACGAACCTTTGCGTTACCTAAGAGATGGAGTGTACAAATGGTCTTCATTCGTCTCCAGTGTTCTCCGTATGGTGATAACCCAAGACCCTTGCAATTATATAGTAGCTTGTTTCCTCTCTTCGGTTTTGGCCTATCACAGAACATTGCCTCATTTGTTTTCAATATTTCGCGGGCAGCTCTTTCCGAAGAGACTATTAGCGCTGGTATGTTTCCTAGATGAAGTAACATTACGTCTCCATATCGCTTTGACATTGTGTCATAAACGCGATATGGTTGATTGTTGAGTTGATGAAGGTTGCCTATAAATGGTAATTTTGGTGGGGATGGTGGCAATTTTCTTGTAGATTTGGTAAATGTTAATTTAAACCATTTGTAGAGAAAAATTGCAAATATTATCAATAGCATGAAAACTGTTTTTTTTTTTTTTGGTCTAAACCATCCGGTAATCCGAACCACATTGGGCCGACTAATCCGGATTTCGGGGCGGGTCCAAGAATTACGGTATTTAAACCCCTCCCAATCGCAGTTGTGGGGGATCGATCCGCAGACCTCCCTACCAAGCGCAGCCCCATGCTACCGCTGCGCCAACCAACGATTGGTAATAGCATGAAAACTGTGAAAGGCCCTTGTTCAGTATTAGGTACCATTTTTTGTATATACTTAAAAAACCAACTGAATGATCTGCTTTATTTTCTGGGTGAATTACACCAATTTATAACGGTTACTGGATTATCCAACCGTTTATATATACAACTTGTTCGATATTGCGTAAAACATCTTATTTCAGTAATTGTTTTTTAGCATGAAGATCTCATGGGCTAAAATATTAAAATTATAGTCAACCAAAACACGTACACATCGATTAATTAATTCTACTTAGTATAATGTTGCTTATCTAGTTATTTATCTTAGATTGGATTACAAGCAATAGCTTAAAATTGCGAAATTCATTCCATTTAAACGGAGTGGTAATGGGGCGGCTCATAACATGGCTTGTTAGTTGTTACATATAGTTAGATTTCTTGACAAGAGTCTGGGTTGATAAGTTGAGATCACCTGTCCTATTTTTATGTCCTATTTTGTGACCCACCACCTTAAGATGTTGACACATTACACCTTAAATAATAAAAATGCTAATATAATATATATAAGTGCTTATGTGTCAATAAGAGAAATGATGGGAGACAAAATGGAACATAGGATCTGCACTACTGGGTTGATATGTGCTCGGAGCATATAACTGATGTTGTCTCAACCGATATTATATCGGGTTTCGCGTGATCAATAAAATGACCTTTTCTCTCAAAAAAATATATATACTGGGCTAGTAGCTGTGGTCTAGTTGTATGATGTTGCTTCAAACTGCGAATCAAATACATTTCATTCATCAAGCAAAGTTATATATTGATCAATAAATAGTACGTGCAATTGCTTGTGGAGTTGTGGTCTACTATTAATTTACTCTGTATATTGTTGCTTAAAATTGGAAAATACAGATCATTTATCAAGTAAAACACGTAAAGTTATATTGAATAAATAATACGTGCATTTTCTTGATTACCTTATATAATACGGAGTACTCCGTATAATTATACTAATAGTGGTCTATTAGTATGATGTTACTAAACTCTAATGTTAACACCCCGACCCAAACTAGGACTGGGAGCAGTCACTCACGGTAGCTCGTCAAGCTGTATACATGCCTCACAGATCAACACGAATCCTTTCTAGCGCATTTTGTCCTCAGTCATGTGTATTCCGTGAACCTTCTCATGAGGTCACCCATCCTAACAATACTCACAACCAAGCACAATTAACCGTGGAGTTCTTTTGCATGGATAATCAGAAAAGAAAAAACATTTTGTTGATATGAACAGTACTTTTTAACCCCTTTAGGAATTAGTCAGCTTTTAAGCCTATTAGTGAACCTCTTTGTTGGACCATGGCCCCGTTCTTTTGGACTTAAAGTCACTTAATTTAAATTCACTTCAGATCCTATAAGTTCAGTTCAGTTCAGATTAGATCCTATAATTTCAGTTCAGATCCTATAAGTTCAGTTCAGATTATATAAATTCAGTTCAGTTCAGATTCTATAAGTTCAGTTCAGATCCTATAAGTTCAGTTCAGTTCAGATTCTCTAAGTTCAGTTCAAATCCTATAAATTCAGTTTAGAAGAGTTATATATAGAGTATTATTTTTAAAACCGACGCAAAAACATTTGACATTATTAATTATTCGATACATATATACATTATTATTTTTAAAACAAAATTATCACTCTTCTCATTATTTTTTATCGTAATGTAATAATAATAATAATAATAATAATAATAATAATAATAATAATAATAATAATAATAATATTAATAATAATAATAACAATAATAACAACAATAATAACAACAACAATAATAATAATAATAATAATAATAATAATAATAATAATAATAATAATAATAATAATAATAATAATAATAATAATAATCTAATCTCTCTCTAAACTCTAAATCATCTCTTTCTGGTAACACGCGGTGGTTCACCAAGGCTCCTAGGAGCTGTTACCATGCCTCGGGGCCGTCCGGCTAAGAAACCGGTGGCTCCACCGGTTGCGCCTATTGTCGAGGATGAAGAGGAGGAACAGTCTGAGGATTTTGTTGCTCCTCAAATTCCTCCTAGGGTTACTATTGCGGACGTCGTTCATCATGCTGAATCGTCGGGGACTAAGACTGCGGTTCCAACGGCTGCCTCTCAACCTGCGAAAACTTATGCCCAGACTCTTCAATCCTCTACCAATAAGGGTATGGCTCTTTCTTTCATTAAACCTGGGGAGAATGGTGTTACAATTGACGAATCTGACATTTCTGAGGAACTAGATTATTGGAAATTTACGCTTGTGGGAACTGTTTTGGGGAAAACTACTTCTGTAATGGAACTGGATACTCTTGTTGGAAAGAATTGGAACCATATTACCACCCCGCAAATTCTCTATTTTGTGAAGGGATGGTATTATTTTCGATTCCTTTGCGAAGAAGATATGAATAAGATTAAGCATGACTCGTGGAACTTAAATGGTTTCCCTCTTGTATTCAAAGACTGGAGTCCTACGATAGTAGAGGAATTGAACAAGGTTTCGGTTGTCCCAATTTGGGTTCTCTTCCCTAACTTGGATCCCTGTTTTTGGTCTATGGCTGGCTTAAGCAAGGTGGCTAGTTCAGTAGGTAAACCTGTGTGTGCTGATGAGGTTACCACAGAGAAAAGCAAGCTTGCTTTTGCCCGTATCCTTATTGAAGTTGATATCTCTAAGGAACTCCCTGGTGCTATTTGGCTTAACACCCCCTTCAGAGGTCGTATTTTTCAGAAGGTAGCCTATGAATGGATCCCTTATTACTGTACTCAGCGCAGGAAGATTGGACATACAAAGGAGAAATGTAGGATGGGCCAGAAGCCAAAACAGGTGTACAAGCCAAAGAAGTCAGCTCCTGCTGCAGGACCTAGTACATCCACGAGGCCTCAATCTGTTGCTCCTGTGGCTGACTCTTTTGCTGGAGGACAGCTGGTGCCTGAGGTGGTGGTGGTTGCCTCTGAGACACCTGTTGAAGTTGCTGAGGAAGGGGAGAATACCCCTCCTGCTGTACACCTTGATGGGGAGGGTCTTGGACGGCTGTCATCTAAAAGCAAGGCTACTCATTGCAAAACTGGCCTTTCTCTGAATTTGGACAACAAATTTCAAGAACTTGCAGTGACTGAACATGCTAAAGAGCAAGATGTGATAGTAAATCAGGAGGACACGGGTATTGTTGTAATACTACGGATTTTTATAAGCTAAGTACTCGACCGAGTAGAGCCTACTCGGCCGAGTAGTGTCAAGTTTGGGTTCTGCCGAGGAATACTCGGCCGGGTATAGTGAATACTCGACCGAGTAGAGGATACTCGGCCCAGTATACACTTTACTCGACCGAGTATCCGGTCTGGCGAGTAATATTTCAGCGGTTGATGCGGGAGTGTTTAAGGTTATTTAATATTGAAATTCAGTTTCTAAACGTCATTTACAACCCTAAACATTTTACGATTACTCTATTCACTCCCTAATCCTCCACTGTGTGGGCAATCGTCGTAGTACTTGCGTTCAATCTTTCATTCTTTCGCTGGTAAGTCTTTATCCCTATGTTGTTGATGATTAATTCTAGGGTTTGTCTTTATTCTTTGAATTGGGGGAAATGGGGTTTTGCAGTTAGTGATTAGAATTATATGGTTGTTGTTGTAGGTGACGATGTGGTAATTGTTATGCATTTGTATGGTTGATTGCAGCGTAAGCGGATTGCGAAAAAGGTAGGGTTTCCCTACTCAGTTACTGTTAATTGATTTGAGATTGTGCTTGTGTTGTAATTGTTGTTATATGCTGATCATCAGAGTATGGGTGTTGTGATGACGGTGGTGATGTGGTTGTGTTGTGACGGTTGTGGTGTTGTGACAGCTGTGATGCTGTGGTGTTGTGTGATTGTGGTGGAGTCACTTGCGGGAGTGGCTTCACACCCTAGTTCGCCCTCCGTGGAACCCGTCACGGGAGGGAATGTGCACATTAAGGGACAGGGATTGTTAGTCGCTCGTTGATGAGCTGGACTTGGTGGGGATAGGCTGCGGTCACCCACTGGCGGAGTGGATTACCTGTTGCGATGGGTAATCTGGCAGGGCTACACACTTCGGTGTGTAGTCGGTTACTATGGAGGATGATCAGTCGGTTATATTGTTTGTTTGTCTTATATTGATTGAATGGTACTGACCCCGTTGTTGTTGTTTTGTAAAATCTACGGTGATCCATTCGGGGATGGTGAGCAGACTTGACAGGTATTGCATTTGGTGAGCTTGGGCGGTCATGGGGAAGTCGTCATCACCAGTTGTAGTATCACAGTCACGAGTCTTAGCTATGATTTTGTAGTTGTCCTCAGTTGTATTCACTTTATTGGTTTTGGTTTGGATTTGGATTGCTGTAAACATTAATACTTTACAGTACTTTTAATAAATGTGTTTAGGACGGACGCTTTTGAATCATACTAACCTCGAGCAACCGAGATGGTAACAGCCTTTCATGCTTGGGTAGTTCTGGTAAGGTACCTTGGTATGAGGGGGTGTTACAAAGTGGTATCAGAGCCGAAGGTTCTGGCACCTAAAACTAATGAACCCAATGAACTTAGGGAGTCTAAATAAAATGAACCCGGGGAGAGTTGTTTGGAGCTACCGCAAAGACTTGGGAGACGTCCCGAAGTCACACTATGGCCCTCACAATCTCTAGCCGGTCACCAGGGGGAATTTGTTGTGAGTCTTTTCGATGCGTGTGTGTGGTATGTGGAACTTGAATGGTTGAATCATGTGAAAGGAAGTGAGATGTGTGGAAACATGTGTAAGACATGGTGAAACTTGTTGAAATGGATTTGGTATGAAATATGTTGACATGTTAAGTGTTTATTATGTGGCTTTCAAAAGAGTAGTGGTACATGGGTACATAATCATGATGACGTTAATGTTTGGTTGTTGGTAGTAGCATGTGATTAAGGTCATGCGTCTATGCATATGAATGTCGTGTATAATTTTCATGTGGGTATGATAAAAGTTCACCTCTGTACTGGTTTTTAGAAGTATTGGGTCGTTATTATTTGTTTTATGCATGTTTAAGTTGTTTTGTTAGGGAATTTTGATTTGTATACAAACCGATTTTTGGAAGGGTTGTCTTAAAACTGTCATAAGTCGAGTTCTAGAAATGATATTGCTGTGATTCCAAGTTGAGGTGATAGCTTGTTCTCTTAAGATTCTAAAGATAGGTCACACGCCCAGAATGACCAAGTAACGAGTGAGATATGACTGTTTTACGAAAACTGGACGGTGCTGAGAACTGCGCCGATACTCGACCGAGTTGTCCCTACTCGGCCGAGTATCTTTTATACTCGACCGAGTATTCCATATTCGGCCGAGTAATCTCTCTGTGATAATACTGTTTAGCGTCTGGAGTCGTGAACTCGGCCGAGTAGTCTCATACTCGACCGAGTAAGGTCTACTCGGCCGAGTATTCCCAATACTCGACCGAGTAATCCTTCTGCAACAATTGAGTTTGCTTCTGGAGTCGAAAACTCGACCGAGTAATATAGTTACTCGACCGAGTACCTTGTACTCGACCTAGTATGTTATGTACTCGACCGAGTACCTCATTGGGCGGCCACTTTGAGTCGGTGGCTATGTTCTTACTTTTGTTTTGAGTCAGTGGCTATGTTCTTACTTTTGTTTTGAGCCGGTGGCTATGTTTTTACATTGTTTTGAGTCGTAGGGTATATACACATGTATGTTTTGAGCCTTAACGTATTCTTTTATATGTGAGACGGTCTTGATACGTAAGTTACCGGAAGTTATGACATGGAGAATGATGTCTTATGAGGGACATGTGTTGGGTAAGGAAGACATGTGTTAATGTGGTTGCGAAGGATAGTGGAAAAAGAAAAGGGAAGAATGATGAGCTAATCGAGGTAAAGAGCATGTTTTGTGAGATATGATGAGTGATATAGTCGTGTGTTGAGTAGTATAAAAGTAAGTGTATATGGGCAAGGGTGATGTAAGTGTAAAGAAGCATGAGAATGAAAGATTGAGATAAGGGATACGAATAGTGGCATATTTGGATGTGTAAGGATTTATGGAGGAAGACAGCTAGGATAGAGTTGCTTAAGGATATATGTAATGGAAGGTTGTTGTAAGAAGATAGGAAAGAGAGGTATATAGTGAACTTAAAGGAAGTTATATCGCGATGTGGATTTGTAGATAGTGGCTAAGTTTGGGAAGTTGGAATATCAAGGGGTGAGCCTAGTGTGTAATTCTTTGGACAAACGGTATGAAGTGAATTTTGGTTTCTAGAGATGCGAACGGGAGATACGACTAATTGAAGAGTAACTGTTAGTGCGTGGACTTGATGGTGACAAGGGTGAGTGTGAAGCAAGATGAGAGATGATAAATGATAAGAAGAATGATAAGATATTGATATGAATTAATGGAATTAGAGTTGTGGAGTTATGAAAAATAAACAAATGACTAAAGAGTTAGGTAGAAAGAGAAAGGAGATGACTTATTATTTGGCATTATTGAGTAAAAGGAGGGAAAGAGGGATGGAAGTAAGTTGAGAGAACGTTGACCGGAGTTAAGGAGCATGAAGGTAGGAAATTATGAAATGTACGATATCCCCACTAGAGGGTGTGAGTTAATGGTTATATAGGAGAGCAGGACGACGTGTTAGCCGTGAGTTTCGAGGTATTAAGGGAATAAGAAGCTTGTGGAGTGTTGCAAGATCTGAGATTTTGGTGGAGAGTTAGGTAGCGATATGATAAAGGATAGACTTGGGAATAATGTTGAGGTATGTTTTGTTGATGGATTGGATGTTCGTATTTGGGATGATAACCAAAGAGAGGAAACAGATTGTTATATTAAGAAGTGATAGTAAGAGAGTAGTCACATGAAGGATGTTGGTGTCATAGTAGTGTCACCTAGTGGTGAGGATGATGTTACTTTGGGAAGTTAGTTGTTCTAATGAGGTTGATTTTGTGGAGGTGGTTAGTATGTTTGGTTGTGAGGAAGTATAAGATGTGGATATACGAGGTGTTCGCTAGAAGTTGGGTGCGATGTTATGGCTACATTTTGGGAGGGGTGATAATTGTGTGTAAGAGAAGATATGTTAGGAAGGGCACTGCGTTAAGTGGGATAAGAGATATTCATTGTCAAGTGGTAACTTACGTGATCAGGATTGACTAGTTGGATGTGATTACGGGTCTATCATATGTGTAAATATTTGTGTGAGGTTCTGACCTCACAAGAAGTGGTATGGTGTGATAATTATAAAGTTGTTATATGAATGTTTTGTAATTTATGTTGGGTACGGTATACTAATGGAATGAGGTTCAAAAGGTAATAATTTGATTGATCTGGCATGGATAGTTAAAATTGTATGTGTATTGATGATACATGTTTATTCCGTGAAATGGTAAGAATGATGTTCATGAGATTCTTGTCAGTTTATTCCGTATAATATGTTGTGTTATAATCTAGTAAAACGGTTTTGAATGAGTTTTCTTGTTCAAACGTCATCGAGTCGAGTGTTTATGGGAATTATATGTGATGGTGATGTTTATCGATGTGGTTGTTGTGCCTCGAGTGGTGATCCGGGCATGGTACTTCATGTTGTGATGCGGGCATCTTCGCATCGGTGCGGTTGTTGAGTAGCGGTGTTGCGATGCCGTCACCGGTTGTGGTGGAGTAGGCGGGATGATTATGATTCGAGTTTCGAAAAGTACATACCGATTATATATAGATTGTTGTTTTGTTTGATGTTGCTCCTCGAGTTTCGAGTTTGTCATTTGAGATAGACAGTTGTCTTGTTTATTGATGTTTTCTTACCAGGTTAAGTTTGGGAATGAGGTTAGAGTATGATATGAAATAGAGTTGTATATGTTTTCATTGTTGTCATGGTATAGTGATATTCTGTTGATGGGACACAGTTGTGAGAGGTTGTTACAGTAATTTTGATCTTGTTCTAGATAAGGCTTTAGTAGACATGGTAATGGCAAGTGATTCGTAAAACATGTGTGGTAATGACCTGAAAGATGCAGGTGGTTCATAATCCTTTGTTGAGACAGTGAGTGTAGGGTGTTGGGGAATTAGTGTCATGCTAAGTTATGTATGAGTTTTGCGGTAATGAAGGAAAGAACTTGAGGATCTAGTGTGAGCGTACGTAACGAGTGTGGATCGTGAGTTATGCTTTTGGGAGATAGGTGCTTCACATAGAGAGGTATATATGTTATTTTGCAGCAATAATGGAGAGTTAGTATGGTGATTTTGCTACGAGTTTTATGGTATAGGTTAGGTGGTGTGCCGAATGAGTTGAGGTATGAGAAATGTTTAAGTAAGAGAGCCTTGGATATATACATGACGAGTGTTTAGATTATAGGTGGTTATCTTTGACATGCGGTGGTGATGAGGATAATGAGACGATATAGCTAGGATTTAGTATTAGTGAGTTACGAGGACGTAACATTTATCTTAAGAGGAGTAGGAGGCGATAAAAGAGATTTTGATGGTTGTGCATATGGTAGTATAATTGGAAGTATTAGGGGGTTGAATGACCCTCTAAAGCAACAAGAGGTCTTGGATCTCGTGTTGGAGAATAAAGTGGACTTTGCTACTATTATAGAAACCCATGTTAGAACTGATGCAATAAATTTTATTTGGAAAAATAAATTAGCTCGTTATAGACTGCATACTAATAATGATTGTCACACCAATGGTAGAATTTGGCTCTTTTGGGACACTTCCAAAATCACTCTTCAGGTCTGTGGGAAGTCTGCTCAGCATATCCATAGTAAGGTGCTGCATATAGCTTCCCAATAGTCTTATGAGCTGACTTTTGTGTATGCGTTTAACCTGGGTATTCAGAGGAGGAGTCTTTGGGATGCTATGGGCCATATTGCATCTACTATCTCCTACCCTTGGTGCTGTCTTAGTGATTTTAATGTCACTCTCAATGCTGAGGAGAGGTTGGGTAGTGATCATGTTCACTATGGAGATATGGAGGAGTTTCATGATTGTCTTGAGCAGTGTGGTTTGTCTGATCATCCAGTAACAAGTTGCTCCTATACTTGGTCGAATAGGCAGGGGGATCAATTAAAATGGGCTAAGCTAGATAGAATTTTGGGGAATACTAGTTGGTTTGATCAAGTTAGGTCCACTGCTTATTTCCTTCCAGCTGGTGTCTCTGACCACTCCCCCATGCTGGTTCAGGTTTTTAATGGAGAGGTCACTAAACGGAGAGGTTTCAAATACCTTGAGAGTTGGTCTGCCTCACCTCATTTTCGCAACTGCCTGCAACAGCATTGGAATATTAAGGTTTATGGTGGCAAAATCAGTTCCCTTTTCCAAAAACTTAAACATTTAAAGGGGGGATTAAAGAAGCTTCACATGCAGGATTTTAGTGGCATTCATGATAGGGTTAGAGCTGCTAAAAATGATCTCCTCTCTTGTTAAACCTTGGTGAATGAGGACCCTCTGAATCAAGAGTTTCTTGATAAAGAGAGGATACTGATCTCCACTTACACCAGATTGAAAACTGCTGAATTGGGTATTCTTAAACAAAGAGCTAAAGTGGTCCATGATAACTTGGCTGATGCTAGTACTCAGTATTTTTATGCCAAAATTGCTGAGAGGAAAGCTAAGAATACCATTGGATTAATTCATGATGATAAGGGAAATCTTTGCAAGGGTCATCAGGGAGTAGTGGCAGCTTTTATTCAATATTATGAGCAACTTTTGGGGTCCTCCTCTCCTGTTAAGCAACTCCCTGCTGAGTTATTTCAACATGGGTCACTCCCTGACTGTCACAAGCCTCAATTAGTGCTTCCTTTCACTGATATGGAGTTAATGACAGCTTTGAGATCTATTGATAGGCATAAGAGCCCTGGTGTAGATGGTTTTAACTCTGGGTTTTTCCTGGATAATTGGAGCACTGTTGGTCTAGATTTTAAAGCTGTTGTGTATGAATTCTTCAATAAGGGTTCCCTTCCTAGGGCTGCAAATTCTACTATATTAGTCTTGGTTCCTAAGAAGGAGACCCCTTACTCTGTGCTTGAATATCGACCAATTGCTTGTTGTACAACTTTCTATAAGGTTGTGAGTAAGATGCTTGCCAATAGATTGAGGGAGGTTCTTCCCAGCCTGATTGGATGGGAACATGCAGCTTTTGTCAAAGATAGAGATCTACTTGATAATTCTGCTCTTGCTCATGAGCTTACTGCTAAATATAGTAGGGCTAGGATCACCCCTAAATGTCTTATAAAGGTTGATATTAAGAAAGCATTTGATTCTGTCAACTAGGATTTCTTGAGACATTGCTTGGTTCTTTATGGCTTTCCTAAGGAGTTTGTGCAGTGAGTTATGGCCTGTATTACTACACCATTCTTTTCTATTACTGTCAATGGTGGGGTGGAGGGATTTTTTAAGGGAGGCAGAGGTCTTAGACAGGGGGACCCCTCTCCCCTTACCTCTTTGTCCTCTCTAGAATGCTTAGGAAGCTTCCTTCTTCCCCTGCATTCTCTTACCACCCTAAATGTGTACAGCTAAAACTCACCCACCTGGTTTTTGCAGATGACTTACTTGTGTTTACCAGGGGGGACTTGCCTTCTGTTAGAGCTGTTGCTTCCTGCCTGAACAATTTTGCTGAGTTTTCTGGCCTGTCTGCTAACCCTATGAAAACTTGTGTTTATTTTGGAGGAGTTTCTAGTTGTGTTAAGAATCAGAGCATGTCTTCTACTGGATTTAATGAGGGGGATTTCCCCTTTAGATACTTAGGGCTCCCTCTCTCTACATCTAGATTTACAGAAGCTATGTTTAAGCCCTTACTGGATAAGATAAGGATGAATATTATGCACCGGGCTAATAGTTTTCTCAGCTATGCTGGCAAGGCTACACTTATAAACTCAGTGGATTTTGGAATCCTTAACTTATGGGGTGCTAGTATTTTCTTCCCTAAAGGAGGTGCTAAAAATTTAAAGAAGATTTGCAGGAAATTCTATTGGATTGGGGATGGGCAGAGAATAATGGTTTTCAAAAGCTGGGATGGTCTTAGTAGCCCTAAATGTGAAGGAGGAATGAATATTAAAGAAACTCAGTTGGAACAAATGTCAGCTATCCAAATGGATATGGAAGTTAATTTGTAGACCTGAGAGCCTATGGTCATCTTGGTTTACTCACTATGTTCTTAAGGGTACTTCCATTTGGTTAGTCAAGAGCACTGTCTCCCATTCTTGGTTCTGGAAATCAGTAATTCTGATTAAGGACCACATCATTCAGCTTGCTGGCAGTGTTGATCATGCTGAACAATTCTTACTGGGTTGTACTGTTGGAATAAGTGTCCTCCGACAATAATGCTATCACAACTGTTGATCATGATGATCACATGTTTAAATCTCATATTTAAGAATACATGTGGGAAATAACATTTTACAGTCAACTGGTCCACACATATCGGTAATGATTGGTCGACTAGAGTTTGACATTTCTTGTCAAATGACGGCGGTGGTGATCAGTTGATCTCGTAAGGTCATACCTATAGGATGATACTCTTAATTGAATATTTATTTGATCGTATGACGATACGAGTTAATTAAATTACTTAAATTGACGGACGATTTTGGAAGTAATATTTACGTGTCTCGTTGTAATTTGATTAAATAAGATACGGTCTAAGTGATCGAATTGTTTTATTACTTAGATGAAATTATTGTTTACGGAAACAATTGAAACGGAATGAATAAATTATTATAAATACAAAATGTTGTAGTTTATAATTCGAAAACACTTTTTGGTACAAGTAATTATGAATTACTAGGTTAATTTTATAAGTGACATATTTTATTAATATGTTGATTTTTAATTTTTAAAAATACATTTTATACACATAATGTCATGGAACATGTTACATGTGATAAATTGACAAATAAATTGTAAAATGGACTCTCCATTTTACAATATATGTACCGGAATAATGGGGTGGGTTGGGGTTTGTATTATGTTTTATAATATATAAGAAGCATAATCATTAAACCTAATTGATAGCCATGCACACCTAGTTGCTTTTGTGAAGAGCATCTTGGTCATGCATTGGCCCTTGCCACCCCCTATACCCGGTTTTCCTAGAGCAAAGACAAAGGGTTTTCTACAATTTATATTGTGATATACACTAAGACATTCTCTAGTGTATTATTTTTCATTCTTTACACAACCAAAAACTTAGAGAAGTTTAGAGAAATAAAAACTCCAAAATCCTTCCTCTCTATACCGAAATAATAGAGATCAAAACAATAGTTTTGGGTCATTTTAGTAAGATTATAATTATTCTAGATCAAATAACAATAGTCTTTTAAGGGTCATCTTGGGTATATGCTTTAAGGAGGGATTCTATCTTTGAATCCTTGTTCTTCCATTTGTAAGGAAAGCTCAAGAACAAGTGTGAAGGAGAACTCACTTGTGCCCTAAATCCGAAACTATCATAGTAAGGATTGATGATTTCTTCTCTATTTCTAATTATGTTTGCATGCATAAGATCTAGATTTAATTTTATGACTAAATTAAAATGTCACATATATGAATATGTTAATTAATAAGATTAATAATTTCTATCAAGTGGTATCAGAGCCTTAGGTTGTTTGCATGCAAATCGGTTATTGTTTTTCCGAGTTATAAAATTAACAAACAAAACTTATAAATTTGTGTTTATTATGAAATATCACGAAATTTATTTGCATGTTAAAGTTTCTGGTCCTAAAAGGTATTTAGGATATTTTGGTTTATTTATGGATTTTATTGTTCATTTTATATAATAATGGCATTAAAATGTGATTTTTATGATAAAAATGTCATTTTTGAACTAAAAATAGCTAAACTTTGATTTTTCCAGTGATTTTTGGATATGTTTTCACATATATTATCTACTGATGGCCTGTAAAGTTTTATAATAAAATGAGTTGTTATGCTTGAAATATGGATTTTTCAAGTTAAAATCGTATTTAAATGGGAAATGGGTTAATATGAGTTATATTTCGAATCTGGTCATGGAAATTTAGTATGTTGTCACATGCAATTTTACAAGATGTGTGTAAAATATTTGGCTATAATGAAGTCTTTATGCATGATTTATGAATTTTTGATGAAAAATCACATAAATAGTGACTTTAATTAGTAAAAAAAAAAATGCTAAAACATACTTCATGACTAAGGAAAAACGTCACATGTTGCATTTTATCATATATTTCAGATCTAAAAGTGAAAATTTGATGAATATAATTTTTCTAATATTTTTAGGGTCATAATTGTTAAAATCGATAAACCGCAACATTGTTTTTCTTGATAAATTTTCGAAAATTTTAACCTAAGTTTTTGAACATTATGAGTGTCATGGTATTTTTCCAGAATGTTCATGAGTTTAAATTTCAAAATTTGAATTTATTTGAAATTTTTATGATTTAATTTGAAGTTTATGACATAATTTTGTATTTTAGGTCCATTCATGAACAATATTAAGAAATCTAGGTTAATTATTGTCAAATGTTAGTGGAGACTAATTTTGAGTCCTAAGATGGTTAGGGTAATTAACTTGTATATAAATATGATTTTATGTAATTATTGTGATTTTAAAAGGTTAAATCACGCAAATCCGTAAAAACCGATTAATATACGATATTGGCTCCTTAAAGGCGATTTAGCATAAAATTTGGCATGTTCATACATATTGTAATGCTGCATATTATTTATGATTGTCATATTTTAATTTTATGTATTTTTGAATTATGTAATTTTACTTAGTATGGCCTTAGATTTTAATTGGTATTACCCGAAATGTATGAGAATATCGATTCGGTTGTAATTTATTGTGATCTCGTATCACCGTTTTGTAATTTAATAGATTTATTTTATTTTAATTACAAATGTATAATAGGAAATTATGTAATTTATTATGTAATTTATTTATTCCGGAGTTTCTTGAAGACGGTCCCAATCAAGAAGGCGATCCATCAAAGAATGTTGCCTAGAAATGCGTACCAAGACCGAAGTTCAAGGGACCAAAGGAGTTGGTTTTTGAATTTGTAATAGTTTATTAGATTTACTATTTTAGGAAGGCCATACTAGGATTTTATTTATGCTTTGCATTTTAGTTATATGTTGCATGCATCGCTAAATCGCCATAACTAGAACATGCATTATCATTTTAAATCGAGTTTATCGACTGTGTCAATTACAATTATCGTAGTTCACCACTTTAGTTCACTTAAAACGTGATAGATAATAAATTGACATGATCTCTCGCTAAAATAAACAATTGAGACTTAGCCTTACCAAAAAGTAAAAACCATGAAAACCTATTTCGTGAGGGAGTGCGCTCGGCCACACCGGGGCACAAACCTTGTTACGTAGGGGAAGTGGGTGATAAATGTCTATCCACCGAATTCATGTTGATAAGGGATGAATCGGCTACCCCGTGCCCAAGTTAATGTGAAATTGGATCATGGACACATTTATTTGAAATTTGGATTGAGCTCAACGGAAGTATTCGTGACCGTAGTCGCATGTGTTCTGGGCTATAGATAAATATTAGTGTAATTTATCGACCAAGAGTTCTAAAAGTAGAATCGATGAAAGAGTTAATCCACCGAGTTATATTGATAAGGGATGAATCGGCTACCCCGTGCCCAAGTTAATATGAATTTGGGTCTTGGAATCATTTATCAAGTTGGGTATAGGTCACTAGATAAATGCAAAAAAAAAAACTTGTTTAAATTAAAATTTTTACGAGTGTTATTATTATTTTGAAAACGACAAATGTTTTATTCCTTCTATTTTCGTTTTGTAGACCACTTTTATTTCTCATAACAAATGGCCGCACCAAACACCAACGCCGCACCTCTCACTAATGTTTCATGGCTCCGATCCTTCATGGATCGTTGTAAACTTGAAAAGAATGGGTCAAATTTCTCCGATTGGGATGTCCAACTCAAATTAGCCGCCCAAGGTGACGACAAGGTTCGTTACCTCACCGCGGCCTCTCCACCCGAACCTAATGCTAGGTCGAGTGCCGCCACTAGGGAAGCATATGAGGCTTACCACAAAGAGTCCGCCGCTATGAAAAATGTGTTGATTTTTGCGATGGAGGCGGACCTCCAAAGGAGAGCCTTTAAAATGGGCACCGCTAATGAAATCTATTCCAAACTTGTGACAATGTTTTCACAAACTCCGAGGATCGTCCAATATGAGGCGGCCTCGGCATTCTTTGATCTCGATTTCAAGGAGGGCCAAAAGGTTAGCCCTCACGTGCTCAAATTGTTGGAGCTAGTCGAGACTTTGAAGATTCAAAAAGTTGAAATCCCCAAAGAGCTCATTGTAGATAGGATTCTACACTCCTTATCCAAAGTCAAAGCGTATGTTCAATTCCGGGTGAATTTTAACATGCAAGACAAGGACGTGTCTCTTGAAGAGTTGCACAAGTTACTTGTGCAAGCCGAAAGAGACATGGGGTTAAATGTTAACCCACATAAGGATGTGCTTAACATAAGCACCAAGAGCAAGGGGAAGTTCAAGAAGAATGGGAAAAAGAGTAAGAGGCAAGCTCCCATGTCCACCAAGGCTAAGACTTTTGAAGCTAGCACTTCCAAGACCAAGAAGGGTCCTCTTGAGAAATGCCATTATTGTAATGGTGTTGGACATTGGAAAAGGAATTGTTCCAAGTATCTTGGTGACATCAAAGCTGGAAAGATCACTCCAGTAGGTAAATGACTATCCTTTCTTTTATGTTTCTAATTCAACTATGGTATTTTGATACAAAGTTGTGATAATGTATCCCCTTTTTATTGTAAATAGGGCCTCCTCCAAGCAAAGACAAAGGAAAGGAAAAGCAAGCTTGAGAAATCATCAAGGAGCTAGGAGTAGCTTCCAATGAAGCTTGGCTTTTTATTATTGTGTTATTTTAAGTTGTGTTTCGGATTTTTAGAACTATTTTGATTTCCGTGTTCGACATGGAAATGGTTGATCCTTTCTAAACAATGGTTGTATTTTGGATTATGGTGGCTTGGTTTGCAACCCAAGTCACCCCTTTTATCGTATTTCTTTGTTCTAAATAATTCGTCTTTATATGCTTGCACATAGAAACATATGATCATCTACTTAAAGTGATCCAATAGACAACTATAATGATGGGATTCAATATATGTCCAAAAGCTTAAGGCTTGTGTATGATCAATTATAAAGTGATGTTGAGTTAATGAACTCTCCTAAAGGAATGTCAATTACCAAGTACACTCATCAAATCTAAAACTATTAGTCAATCTATGAGATAGTCCTCCTTATACTTCAAAATCATTATTTGTGTCTCATAATCTATCTTTGAATATCTAGTGTATTCATTCTAAAGATAGAGTGGGAGAAAAATGAAGACACAAAGAATACAAAGATAATTTGTATACTTGAGTAAATGAGATCTACAAAAGAAAGAATGATTTGTATACCTAAATAGAAGGTATACACGAATAGATGAGATCTATGGTCTCGAATAGATGAGATCTACATGACAAAAGAGACCAAGTGAATTAATCAAAAGAATATGTTCTCAAGATAACTACACGAGGAGACCAAAAAAAAGTTTTGAAAGAAAATGACTAAAGAAAAGTCTTAACAAGAGATTTGGCTAGTTTATGAACAACATTTGACCAAGAGTTTCAATATTGATATTTACTTAAGAGCCTAAATGAAACAAAGTTGCATCCTTGAAAATAAATGAGATTTATGACTAAAAGTTGCAAAGAAAGATATGCCGATATCTACAAGAGCTAAGTTAATTGTTAACCACGCTAGTGTCATTACTTAACCTCATTATGAAAATGAAATGGTTAAACCTCCTTCCGGAAAAGGGTATTTTGAGAAGGACGTGTATTAAATGAAATTCACATTTAAATAATGACATTGCTATGCATCATTATAAAATGAATGAGTTAGAGATTAAAAATCTCTTTCCATAAAGTTTAAGACTGAAACCTTTTCAAAATAGGTATTTTGAAAGGATATGTTAGGAACATATATGGTTTTAATCTTAATAACTTGGCAAAGCAAAATGTATTTCAATTCTTGAAATGTTTCGATTGAGTAGTCAATTGCAAAACATGTGGAATTTAGTGGGAGTTTGAAATTATCATGTGAAGACTTGGAATTTAGTGGGAGCAATCATCTTGTAAAATTTATAACTCATTACTCATTGAGAATGACGAGCTAGTACTATCTTTCACAAAGAAGTATTTGAGTTTTCAATTCTGGATGAAAATGGACTATGATGAATCCAATCACATCATGGGATGTTGGATAGGCATTAAGATATGCACATCAAATCGACAAGAAACGTAGGTTGTTCATATCGATGAAAATGGAATTACCATAAGCAGTCATGGTCATTCATTGAACCTAAGAATGGTTGATCACATGATTAAAGATTACTAATGTTTCCGCCATTAGAATAATCATGCACATGTCCGATAATGAATCATATGCTTAAGAGCATGATGAGTCAATGGCAAGCCATAGAAGAATCGTCATGAATTCTCGAGGAGAACTAATGAGCTATTCTAGTGTTTGATAGAACACTCTGTTATGTGACAAGAAGTTGCACATATTGAAATTCAAAAAAAAAAACACGTAAGGATTTATGAAAATCCTAAGCTATTCAAGCTAAAAGGAGAAATAAGAAGTTTAAAAAGATACTTGTTATAGTAAGAAGTTACTCAAAACTAGTATTTTCTAATATGCTAGGACTTATGAGAAGTGCTAGGATAACCATCTTGACAATTGTTGCAAGACCCTACAAAACGTATACCTATTGCATTGCGAGTTGGTAGAACACTTGACCAGTGCAAGTTATATCATCCACCACAATTCGTTGGTTATGTGATAAACAATAAGAAAGTTCTTTCAAGATAAAGAACCCAAACCTAGGTTGGGAACCTAGATATGTACTTGGTAAGGTTCATGCTATGAGAGATAACATGAATATAAAGGAAAGTGCAATACAAGAAGTATGAACACATGGACACATGGTATGTTAAACTTCTATTGCAATAGACTAGTGTTCACACACTTATGATATACATCACAAGGGTGTAATATGGTATTGACTACCCGAATGTGATGTCGACATTCGTCGTTTGAGTTACTATTAACTCACCTTATACTTTGTTACATCCAAACGGGTTGTAGAGACAATTGAACCCCGTTAAAGTGAACACGGATTAGCATTGTATTCGCCCATAGTCACTTACATGAGGTGACGTCTCTAAGTGACTAGAGTGTGATGCGATTGATGGCAAGTTCAAGTGCCATGGAGTCATGTGAGATGACTAGTCGATCACATAGGCAGACTGTTAGGAACACTTTGTCGGGCCTTATGACCGCTTATAGAGTTCTGGCAAATTTATATAGCCTGGTCATGGCGAGAGCTACTATAGTATTCTAATGAGTCGATTCTTTTGACTAAAGACTGTTCGCCTAAGGTGGCACAGTTTTAGATTAACTTTGATTTATGTTACTACGACCTTCGTAAATGGGGTCAAATGGGCATATTTTGGGTTATGATGGCTGTGGCTAGTCGAAGGGAATAAGTGCGATAGGAATTGTCCACCCCTTGTCAGGGTTATAACAATATCTCAAGGCCACTCGAGGAGTAATGAACTGGAAATGCGTGGCCACGCTCGGAAGGTATCTATGGTAGATAAATCCGGTCAATCAGTTATTCTCCAGATCGAGGAAACCACTCTCGATATGATCACTTGCAAGTACGACCTGAAAGACACCTTGCATTGAGTGGGAGATAGTAATAGGACAAGAGAATTGATGACGCACACTTGTCTAGTACAAGTGGTAGATTGTTGGAATAAGTGTCCTCTGACAATAATGCGATCACAACTGTTGATCATGATGATCACATGTTTAAATCTCATATTTAAGAATACATGTGGGAAGTAACATTTTACAGTCAACTGGACCACACATATCGGTAATGATTGGCTGACTAGTGTTTGACATTGCATTTAAATGCGGCGGTGGTGATCAGTTGATCCCGTAAGGTCATACCTATAGGATGATACTCTTAATTGAATATTTAATTGATCGTATGACGATACGAGTTAATTAAATTACTTAAATTGACGGACGATTTTGGAAGTAATATTTACGTGTCTCGTTGTAATTTGATTAAATAAGATACGGTCTAAGTGATCGAATTGTTTTATTACTTAGATGAAATTATTGTTTACGGAAACAATTGAAACGGAATGAATAAATTATTATAAATACAGAATGTTGTAGTTTATAATTCGAAAACACTTTTTGGTACAAGTAATTATGAATTACTAGGTTAATTTTATAAGTGACATATTTTATTAATATGTTGATTTTTAATTGTTAAAAATACATTTTATACACATAATGTCATGGAACATGTTACATGTGATAAATTGACAAATAAATTGTAAAATGGACTTTTCATTTTACAATATATGTACCGGAATAATGGGGTGGGTTGGGGTTTGTATTATGTTTTATAATATATAAGAAGCATAATCATTAAACCTAATTGATAGCCATGCACACCTAGTTGCTTTTGTGAAGAGCATCTTGGTCATGCATTGGCCCTTGCCACCCCTATACCCGGTTTTCCTAGAGCAAAGGCAAAGGGTTTTCTACAATTTATATTGTGATATACACTAAGACATTCTCTAGTATATTATTTTTCATTCTTTACACAACCAAAAACTTAGAGAAGTTTAGAGAAATAAAAACTCCAAAATCCTTCCTCTCTATACCGAAATAATAGAGATCAAAACAATAGTTTTGGGTCATTTTAGTAAGATTATAATTATTCTAGATCAAATAATAATAGTCTTTTAAGGGTCATCTTGGGTATATGCTTTAAGGAGGGATTCTATATTTAAATCCTTGTTCTTCCATCTGTAAGGAAAGCTCAAGAACAAGTGAGAAGGAGAACTCACTTGTGCCCTAAATCCGAAACTATCATAGTAAGGATTGATGATTTCTTCTCTATTTCTAATTATGTTTGCATGCATAAGATCTAGATTTAATTTTATGACTAAATTAAAATGTCACATATATGAATATGTTAATTAATAAGATTAATAATTTCTATCATGTACTACTTCTGGCAAATTTCAGGTGGGGGTCATGTTTGATAGGCTCAGAACTAAGCTTGCTATTGTTCCCTGGTTTAGAATTATACATGATAAATCAGTTAAGCCCAAGCATGCTGCTATTGGTCTGCTTGCCTGTCAGAACAAGCTCCCAAGTGTGGATAATTTGCAGCAACGTGGAATGTCTCTGGCTAATAGATGTGTTTTGTGTGAATCTCCTGAGGAGACTACATCACACCTTTTCTTTAACTGCTCTTATTCCTTTGGGATTTGGATTTCTGTTTGCAATCGGATATCTTGGCAGTCTCCTCCTTCCTCCTTGGCTCATATGTTACAGTGGTGTAAACACTATAACAAAGTCAAAGCTCGTGGGAAATTGGTCAGAAGAGTTGCGTTGGTTACTACTCTCTATGCTCTTTGGAGGGAACGAAATTCAAGAATTTTTCAGGGCAAAAGCACTTCTAGCTCAAATCTAAGTCAGCAGATTGGACATAGCATAGCTACTCGTATGTATCATTGTGAAAGGAGTTTTTAAACATATGGTTTGTTTGTGAGGTAGCTACTCTGGCTTGCCTTGTAAGATACAAGTGGTCTAGTGGGTCTTGTATTTAATTTTTCCAATTTTAATGAGAAGATCCCTTGCTTTCCTGCAAATAATAATAATAATAATAATAATAATAATAATAATAATAATAATAATAATAATAATAATAATAATAATAATAATAATAATAATAATAATAATAATAATAATATTTAAGTTAAATTAATTTAAGTTAATTTAAATTCGGATTGTGTAAGTTCAGTTCATATCCTATAAGTTCTGTTCAGATCCTATAAGTTTAATGCAGTTCAGATCCTATAAGTTCAGTGTAGTTCAGATCCTATAAGTTCAGTTCAGATCCAATAAACCCAGTTCAGTTCAGATCCTATAAGTTCAGTTTAGTTCAGATCCTATAAGTTCAGTTCAGTTCCTATAAGTTCAGTTCAGTTCAGATCCGTTTCAGTCCAAAAGAATAGGGCCCATATAGTTATATGTTTTCTTTTGATAATGACAAGTGTTTTTTTTAATGTATATACTCTTTGCGCGTAATCGTTTATTAGTCTTTGCTAGATTAATAAAGGCTACAATTTTAGCAAACAATGTTATAGCATTCATGGTTATAACTTTGAAGATTTGTGAAGCATCATTAAAGTAATGTTATAAGAGCTTGAGCTATAACATTGAAGATTCTTAAAGCATCATTATGACTACATCAATCACAAGTATGATGATCACTCAAGCAAAAGGCATGATCACGTTTATAAGAAGCTCAAGATGAAGAGCTTATGATCAAGATGAAAAGATGAATCCTACATTGAAGATCTCCAGGAAGATTAGATAGCGTAGGTCATCGTCTTATTACGGTATTTAAAGAAATGATTTTAGTAAGTTAAGATAGCTGTTATGGTTATAACATTACCTACCAGACTCAATACTATAAGTGATTTAGCTATAACATTGAGCTGCAGTATAAGAAACGCACGACTTGCTTTTTAGAAAGGGTTTTTAAATAGTTTTTCAAATCTTATCTTTGGAATCTTTAAATGGAAATTTTATTTATAGTAGAATAAGGTTTGGATTTATTTAGATTGGATGAATTTGTGATTATCCTATTGATTAGTAAAATAACTTATGGGTTGTCATGCTATCTAGGGTTTCACACCTAAACCCTAATCCATCTAACCTAATATTCTAAACTAGGGTTTCGTTGAAATGGAACATGGGCTTATGAGCCGTTGCCTTCCATACGAAAAACACTTGTGCAAGTTAAGATTAGATTGAATCTTGAATAATATTTGACTAGAGATTGTTATCTCTTTTATATTATTAAGATATATTCTTTCCTATCTTATAGAATATTATTGTTGCAATGATATAAGATTGAGTAAATCTTTAAAATAATATTTGATTAGAGATTTGTTACCTCTTTATATTATTTAATTTATTCCTTCTTATTTTCTAAGATATTTTTGTGATGAATAATAACACGTGAATAATAAACGTGAATAGTAGCACGTGAACAGTAAACGTGAATAGTAATATTCATCTCTTTCTTGCACAATAAACCTTTTCTTGGATAAAGGTTAAATAATCTCAAAATAATATTTGTTAGAGATATTTTATCTCCTATATTATCTTTTTATCTTATTCTTATTCTCCAAGTTTAAGGAAGATTTGACCAAATCTCTTTCTTGCCTTACAAGAGATCTACACGGCTATCTAGGGTTTCAAAGATAAAAACCTAGATCTCCTCTCTACTATAAATACTATGCTTTATCACTTATTCAAAACCACTTTTCAATCTTCGAACAAAACATCCTTTACAAACGTATTTAAGTTTATTATTTCTGTTGCAAGTTAAAATTGTTTTTGAAAAGTCGTGTGCTATCTTATATTGCAATTATTTCTAAGTATCGTCATAAGATAATAGCGCTTAAATATTGCTTCTTACTCGTTCATATTGTGAACACTAGAAGACCAATCAAGCATTTTCTTATTAACGTAAGATAGGCAAAACCGAATATTTAACGGTACTCAATTGAGTTACAACTAGAGTTAGTTGTACGAGTGGGTTAGTAATTTTATAATCCAGAGAAAGGTACTAAAATTATTAATCGAGAATAGTAGACGTAGGTTTCGACTTGTGAAACTGAACTACTTCAAAATTACGTGTGTCATTTCCTTACATTCTTTATTTACGTTTTTCACCGTGTAGTTAATTAGTTAAAGTTTAAATCAATAAACTTTAAGTAATTAATCGTTTAATCACGTTTATATAAGATACTCGAAAAAGTGGGCTATATTTTTAATACTCAATTCACCTCCCTCTCGAGTATTTCGGATCGATAGACTCTACATTCTTCAACAAGGTCCTGAATAACGTCTTCGGTTCAGTTGAGTATTACCTCTAATGGAACAAATTTTATGAACTCCATGTACATGTATTTTTAAAGTATACTCGTAAAAGATCACGCAAACATATTGATAAAGGATTATTTTAAGGGTTATTTCATGGGAATAATCCATCCTAAGTCCCCTATTTCCATATTAATCTATCCTAGCGTTTAACTAAGAAAAATTCCATTTTTCACATCATTTATATCACAATGCACCGGGTAATCGGCTACTTGTTTGTCGAGTCACATTTTATTTTTAAAAAAAGTTATTACTGTGGACACGGGGGGCCCATGGGGGCGCTTGGGAAACAAGCGTTTGCATTTGTGGAGTCGCCACCAATTTATTGTGGAAAATTGGAAACCATTCGAATACTTCGCGTCATGTCAAGACACAACGTAATGACATAGACACTAATAACTCGTTACCCTTAGCATTTTATGTCTAGAATGACTCTCGTGGATGCCAATGAACACGGATGTTCATAGAGATCTGGAGTAAGGGGCGAGGGTGCGTATTAGGAAGTCCTTTTAATGAACACCTAATCCCGCCCGTCTCGATAGCGGCCTCTACTAATGATTATGTAAGTTGTTCATACTCGATATGTTGTCGATTATATGCATGCAATGTAAAAACAATGTTTTGATCCTAGCATATGTGAATTAAACTATGTAGGTGAACATGTAATTTAGCACTCATTAATGGCGAAGTAGGATTTAGGATTAATTACATATGAAGAACAAGTAAATAAATCATACAAAATAACAAAATACAATAGATAAATTGCGATAACTAAATTTACAATAAATTACAACGAATTAATTGATTTACGTCAAAAATACATTTAAGACGGATAATTTGAGAAAAACAAGAAGAAAATAAATTAGGTTAATACGGACAGATTAAAAGCGATATTACAATTAATAGACGATTAATACGCAAACTAATGAATTAGGTCAAAGCAAGAACGAAAGTTCAGAGACAGAGCTCAACCCGGAACAGGCGCAACAATGCTGTGTATCTTGGAAGAGGCGCAGTGGTCACTGCGTCTGTTCCTGAGGTGAGCTCTGGTTGTGAAGTCAGAATTGCGCGTTGTTAATGTTCGTTGGTGGATTTAATGATTGATTATTGATATTTGACTCGGATAAAAGTGATTCAACATGTTATTTACATATGAATTGGTCATAAAAGCGGTAAAAACAAATGAAACGAATTAGGACTAATTAAAACTAACTAGAAATTAATTACAAATTAGTTAGGATTATTTAGGTCATACTATACGAAATTCATGATAAACAGATGGAAATATATACAAAGGTCGAATTCCAGAGATTTGATATGAACAAATCGAATCTCCAAAATCCGGGTTTGATTAAATGACGAAAACCCGCAAATATTGATTATAAGGATTTAAGTTGAATTTAAAGCGATAATTATTATATATGCGAAAGAAAGAAAGAAAAAGACGAAATTAAGACAAAAAGGACGGATTAACAGAGGACGGAGGAAGAAGAAGAAAGGTAGGAACTGCGGTAGCCTCTGGAAGAGGCGCAACAGATGCTGTGACTCTTCGAAGAGGCGCAGCAGTTACTGCGTTTCTTCTCGACGTCTGCCCATAATTATCCGTAAAAACAATTTGATAAAAGGGTTTTAGAAATCGTTCTTAAACATATTTTGACGTAAAGCTTACATTAATTGATAAAATAATAAAATACAATAATAAAAGATGGGATTTACACCCTCAGACTTACATGTTTGACGAAACAAGATTAACTAAGTTAACGTTTAGCGATTGCTCGACTCGAATGTATGATGAAAGTGCTCTCGTTAGAGGATTTAGATTAAATTGATTGATTAATTGAGGTGTAGTTGGTCAAATTGGTCGGTCATGCAACATGACTGGTACTCAGAAAGATCCGAGCTTACGTGGTCGATTGACCAAGCACGTAGGCGTCAATAAGATTAGAGCACGGTCTTAGAATGCAAAGGGAGAAGAGAAGGACGGACACTCGCGTGAGAAATATGAGGAACGAAGGTCCCTATTTATACTAATCACACGGAGGAATTATGGTATGACTGAAACTTTGGAAACAAATCTTGAAAAGATCTGAAAATACGCAGAAAAGAGCTGGGGAAGAGGCGCAGCAGGTGCTGCGTCCTTTCCCCAGAGGTTTCCTCCCGCGGAAGAAAGATTTCCGCGTTTCTTTTATGGAATTGCGGTAGATCTCAACTTCCTTATTCTTTAAAATAAGATTTCGGGATATATTTTACCAAAAGATGAAAATTGACTTTTATGGAATAAATATCCGGAATATTCTAGAACATTCCGACTCGGCATTTTAAACGGTTTATTAGAAAATGAAGCGGTTTTTGACCCGGACTCCAAATGAACTCTAATTACTGTCAAAATGACCGTAATGGCGCGTAGATGACGACCAAGGGGTAGACACAAGTATTTGAGCTATCACTTGATGATAAACTTACGAACTGTCATAAATCGTTCCGTGTACCAAACGTGCGGCCCAATCATCACCGGGTGGTTTGCGGGAGGTGCAGAAATGAGATATCTACAGAGCCTCCACTTTTACCGAGGCTTGGACAAGGCGAAAGTCAAAGTATAGCCATCAGGTCAATCGAAGATTACAACCTGACGACTATGGCGACGCGAGGCGGATCAAGCGGTCTGAGCCAAGGACCTGTCGTCGGGAACATTTTAGAGTCTGTCGACTATCGGGGAGGGTCATTTAAAGTCCATTAGACTACGTAAGGAAGCTTGCCGGCCATAAGAAGAAACCATACCTGAGACTTCTGGGCGAAACGGGATAAAAGACGCTTCGACAAAACTCTTTGATCTGAAGATAACTTGATGTCTGAAGGCAAGAGGGTCACATGAATTCTGAAGGTTACTGAAGGACTGTCTGAAACAAATAAATATTGAGAACAACAGGACGTCGGTAGAAACTGCTGGGGGAAATCTGCTTGCATCGGTCTCAAGCGAACTCCATCTATCGAGAAGTACAATCGGCTGTCATGAACTCTCGCTGGGAAAAAAAATACGGTATTGATAAAGGCGTGTCGAAACGTCGTCGAAAATCCGCTCGTTGCTGCAAGCGAAGTCTTGATGAAATATCTTTGCTGGGTTTGATAAAGTACTTCGACGATTTACAGTATGCTCGAAGATAAAGTACTCTGATAGTTCACAGTTTGCTCGAAGATAAAGTACTGCGACAGTTCACAGTCTGCTCGAAATACGGGTCCAGACAAAGAATAGACGTGAAATAGACCAAATGTATGATATATGGTGTTGGAGAAAAGGCGCACCAAAGATGGGCCCACAAATAACGAACTCATAACGAAATTTTTAAAATTGAGCTGAAGGGAAGCTGGGGAAGAGGCGCAACAACAGCCGCGACTCTTGAAAGAGGCGCAGCATCTGCTGCGTCCTTTCCTGAGCTCGTCCCTGTCTGAGTAAAAACTCGACAGAACCCGTGTTTTATTCATTATTCAAAACACAAATTCTCCTTAAACTCTCTAAAATTCCAACCATATTTCGTTAATATTTGATCAAATCCTTCCATTAATCATGACTAATCGAGGTATGCATCTCATTCTTGCTTTAATTCTTGTATTTGTTTGAATTTGATCGAAACAATTAGGGTTTCCAACCCAATTATTTCGAAAATTTGGGGCTTTTTCCCCAAATGGATTTGCCTTATAAAATTGACATTAGAAATGGATAATTGGTAATGTTAGGAACATAACCATGTATTCTTTTTGAATTTTCGTTGAGTATTGAGCATTTGAGTGAAATTGAGACGGTTTCTCAACAGTTTCGAAAATCACTTCAAAAATGGCCTTAGGATTGCCCATTTTTGATGAAATTTGGTTTTTGGAATCCTTGTGTAATGGGTAAACTTCCTACCATTTCGGATTTTTGATTTGTGACGGCTTTTTTAGGACACTTTTCTAGGGCCTAATCGCCATTATAGCGAAATGCTGTCGAAATTCCGACTCAAACCCCTGACTATGCTTGGACTTAGACTTGACTTGACCCAATTTACCACATGAGCGGCCGGGTTTTGAAAGAAATGGCCAAAGATAGCGAGAAATTGCCATTTTTGGGGTTTGAAACGCTTAAAACGACCCTTACCGAGGCTTGTCGTCATTTGACGCGGCCTAATCTACTCTGATTTCACAGGTGACATGGCTTCTACGTCGGCGAGGGCTCCCATGGACGTGGACACCGACTTCAACCTTCTCTCGCTTTTGAGGAGGTTTTCGAGGAGGTCGTTAAGGAGGTCCCGAGGCGGGCCAATGTCGGACGAGGTGGTCGCCAGCTAGCGGGGGCACCTGAGTGGGCTGAGAAATGCGATGGTCGACATCTCATTTGGGCAGCGGAGAGCCACCTGTCTTGCAGGACGGCGAGGAGTTTGGTAAGTTTCAGACTTGTCATTTCGTTACTAATTTCCTCCTTTATTCACTGGTAATTTCATTTCTCATTCGCTTTATGCTAAAGATGGCATTTTCTTGAATCAATACAGGAGGCCGGGAACTTGAGGTCCTTCTCTGGTTACACGACGATGATGGAAGCCTATGGAGCTTTGATGGAGGAGGAGAGGTCCATCATCGAGCTAGGAGCCTCCGGGGCCTTGGTGGGAGCGTGGAGGGCGATCAAGGAAAGGAAGCTTCGGGCTAACCTTTGCCTGATTTGAGCCTTCCTTGATCGGTACATGGACACGACCTCGACCTTTCACATGTCTTTTAGGGAGGTCGAGGTCACGTTGGAGGACTACGGCATGATTTCTGGTCTGCCGTATGGAAATGAGGCTATGGTGTGGCCGTTGACGGCCATGAGGGTGGACTCGGCTGAGGCCAGGAGGCTGATCGGCTTGAACCTGGTAGAGGGTGCTGCCACGGTTCCCGGGTTAGTGTCGAGTACTTACCTCAGGGAATACTTTGCGGGTAGGACCCCGGCATTGGTGATGATGGATGGGAGGAAGGTGGTTCCTCCTGGTTGTACCGCTAAGCAGAGAGCTCGTTTGTGGCTCTGGTGGTTCTTGTCTTCGCTTTACCTCGGAGATAAGGGGGAAAGGTTGTCGACGAAGCTTCTCCCATTCCTTTATGACTTGAGTGACCTAGGCCATTGGAACTGGGTTACTCCTGGCTTTGCGGTCCTGACTCGCTACATGAGGGCCATAGTTCGACCTGAGCTGATGGAGAAGGGGACTTATCCTGCTACCGTCGATCCTGGACTGCTGTTGGAGGTATGAACCTTCATTTCGCATCATGAAAGATCATTACTTCTTCTTTTGCTATCGAATTGTGAAAGATAATTATTGATTGTCTTGTTTTGCAGGCGTGGGTGTACTCCTACTTTCCGGGCTTCGCGCCCAAGAGGACGGAGCCTAAGCAGAGGGCTTACCCAGTTGTGAGGGACTGGGTGGTGTGTCGTAGGAAGAGCCAGCGCTCTTCTTACGATATTTGTCGATGGGGTGTGAATGCCCTGAAGTTGAGTGACGTAAGTATCTTCAATCACTTTTCCTTTATCGTTATTCATTGTTTCTCAGAAGTGATCATAAGAATGACCCCTTGTCTTCTTGCTTTAGTGGGTGCCCAGACCTTGGGTGGACTACCCCGACGCTCCACCTTTCGTGGCTGAGGTCCTTAGACCTAGAAGCTCGAGTCGGTTGCTGCTGAGGACGTCCATGGGTTCAGTGTAGTACCTGGGCAAGCGCTTGACTCGTCAGTGCTCTCGTGACGCTTTCACGGTTCCCATCGATCCTCCTCGGATGATGTTTAGGGAGCCTTCAGATGCTGAGAGAGAGGCTGACTTGGGAGAAGTTGGTGGTGACGCTCTTCTCCTTTCTTGTGAGGAGTACTCCCTGTTTGTTCGCCAGAGGCTGGCGTACTGGCCTACCGTGGTAAGTATTTCACTTTCCCTTTTTTTAATTGATTCGACAAACTGACGAATGATCATTGAATAAAGAATTCATTTGAACTTTGTAGGAGGTCGAGGTGGCAAGCATCGAGAATCCAGCGTACCCCGAGACCCTTGAGTACACTGACGCGGCGGGGATGACGATAATCTCCGAGCTCCGCGACCTTGGCGAGGAGGTGACCGATGCTAGCCTGGAGGAGTGGCAGCACTTGGTTAGGAGGGTAAGCCCCTAACTTTGGTTGAATTTTGCTATTCTATAGGAATACATTTGTTCATTTTACTGAAAATCTTTTGCTTATTGAAATACAGGTGGCGCCGTCTCGGCATGTGGCGTTGTGGAGGGTGGCCAACCGGCTGCGGGCCACGGCCATCGAGGCACTTGCAGGTGGCCGAGGACGACAAGTATGAACCTCTCATTCTCTCTATTTTGAATTTCGTTGCAATTTCCCGCATTAGTTTGAAATGGTTGAACGAAATGATTGAAATGAGGCATTTCTTTGTCACTTGCAGAGGGAGCGAGACCTGGAGGACGAGCTGGCGCAGTCCCAGGAGGAGACAGTTAGCCTGTTGAGGTCGTTGGAGGTCCGGGATGCTGATATTGCTGCTCTCGAGGCGACGGTGGCCGAGTTGAGTGGCAACCAGGAGTAGCTGTCTTTGCTTGCTTCTTTTGTTGTTGGCTGTCTTGTATATACTTGTACATTTTGGACTTAGTGTTGTATTTTTGGACCTGTTTTGGACGAGAGCCCCCAGTTTGATGTATATATGATGGCCTGAGTGCCTTTGCTGCTGGGTTGTATGTTTGTTCCTGCAGGGAAACAGGTTTGGTAGATGACGGTTTACGCCGTCATGCTGCCGAAATTTACACAGAATTTGCACATAAAACACATAATATACACGTGACTTAAATTAGTGCAAAATGAGAAAAGCAAAAAAAGTGCCCGTAAATAGCAAAAATGACATGAAAAAGCGAAAATTGCCCAGAAATGAGCGAAAATGACATAAGTGCCAGAAAAATGACCGGACGGTAGGGAGGGCTACCCCCTAAAAAAAACATAAAAAGAAATGTATAAGTTTGAAATAAAATGTGAAACGAGGAGTGAAATGATTCCCCTAAAAATAAAATAAAAATAAATAGGTAAGTGTGCTAGTTTAGCGAGAATGTCGATGTTGTCTCGAAAAGCGTGCTCAGAAACTTAGGAAACATAAATTTTGGTAATCTGACGGAATTACCAAAATAATAACCTATTGGAATAGGAAATTATAGTCAAAATAAATTAGGAAAGATCCAAAGCTGAAAATCACGGAAATCAGCCTGGGAAGAGGCGCAGCAAGAGCTGCGACTCTTCGAAGAGGCGCAGCAGGTGCTGCGCCACTTCCCCAGTTGGTCAGTTCTGACGAAAATTAGGAAACGGATTTTAGTATAAATAGAGACGTCGGGGAAGCTTTTATTCACATAATTCCTCCATCTTTCTTCCGTCTATTTCATAAAAGCTCTCCTATTTTCATAGAAAAATTCAAAAATTATGGATGCCTTTGAAAACCATCTCAAGGAGTGGACAAATGAGTTTACAAATGTCGAGAAGCATGACATGGGTGCTTTTAATTTGGGATCAATCTTGAGCCTCAAATTGGTGAAGGTTGTGAAACCTTTCTTGGATGCTTGTCTTGAATATTGGGATCCTAATTTCCACGTATTCGCCTTTCATGGAGGCAATATTTGTCCTTTCCCCGAAGAAATAGCAGCTATTGGAGGATGGTACCCAGAAAATGCACCCGCTATACCTTTTAGCTCTCAAGGGTATATGGGTAAATTTAGAGACTTGCTGGGACTGACTAAGGCTGAGGTTGATCTTCTTGTGACCTCAAAAAGAGTCTGTATGCTTGACTTCATTGACCGATTCATAAGCAGGGAAGACCCTTCTATTTCTTATGTTGCTAGACGCAGGGCGTTTGGATTTTGTCTACTTCACTGTTATGTCCTTCAAGGGCATGTTGACAAGGAGATGAGAGGGGACCCTCGTTTCTTGAGCTTAGTGGAACAAATGAAGCTGTGCAATAGCCCAGCGTGCCTGTGTTTAGGAGAGACTATTTTGGGGCTGGACAACAGGAAGGCCAACCGCAAGCTTCCTTATATGGGAAGTCCTATCATTTTGCAGGTAAGAACCTGTTTTCTTATTTTTTTCGTATATGCCAACCGTTTTTTTGTCTTCGGTTGGGCATTAATTCCCGTCTTCTTTGTAGGTTTGGCTCATGGAGCATTTGCGGTTGATCGAGCCCCCAGTTAATGTGCCAGGATACCATGCTCGGTCAATTGCGATGAGAACCAGGCTCTACATGGTGGACTTCACTCGGGTTTGCAACTATTGGGAGTACAAGTTGAAGAATGAGGGAGGTCCCTTGATCCAATGGATTGTGCCATGGTGGCATCTCAGGTCAGTCACTGGAGTTTCATCTTTAGATCCTACTCGGTCAGTTCGCATTCCTGGCTTGGATTTCATGATCTGCATCTTCCCGGAGAGATTGATGAGGCAAGTGGGCCTTAAGCAAAAGGTTTCGAAGCGTGACACCGTTCCTCAGACTGCATTGGCACATACTACCGAGATTCGTCGAGAGTGGGCCCTCAAGTGCGCTCAGAGGAACATGTGGTTCATACTTTATCTTGTTGGCTCCTTATGGGTATCGGATTCATACTTGCAATGGAGGAAGGCTACTACTCCCAAGGAGCGTGAGAAATTGAGGAAGCGCGAGCCTATTTACTACAAGATTCGTGAGGTAGCAAAGGAGAACCAGAAGTTTTTGACCGAGGGGGAGGAAGAGGTCGGATTCCGAGTCGTTCATCCGTCGAAGAAACCGAAGACTGCTCCTACCGTAGAGATGGTGGTGGAACAAAATGGTAAGACTAGACCGCGAGAGAGACCTTTGGTGATTAGGTCAGAGATAACATAAGAGCACCCGGCTCGTGGTCGATACAAGAAGTATGATAAAAATGACAAAGGCAAAGGAAAGATGGAAGAGTAGCCTAAGTCGTAGTATTATTTATTATTATTATTATTATTATTATTATTATTATTATTATTATTATTATTATTATTATTATTGTTATTATTATTGTTATTATTATTGTTATTATTATTGTTATTATTATTGTTATTATTATTGTTATTGTTATTATTATTATTATTATTATTATTATTATTATTATTATTATTATTATTATTATTATTATTATTATTATTTTTTTTTTTTTTTTTTTTTTATTATAAAATGCACATAGACTTTCATTATAATAAAAATAAAAGGTTTTCATTATTATTATTATTATTATTATTATTATTATTATTATTATTATTATTATTATTATTATTATTATTATTATTATTATTATTATTATTATTATTATTATTATTATTATTATTATTATTATTATTATTATTATTATTATTATTATTATTATTATTATTATTATTATTATTATTATTATTATTATTATTATTATTATTATTATTATTATTATTATTATTATTATTATTATTATTATTATTATTATTATTATTATTATTATTATTATTATTATTATTATTATTATTATTATTATTATTATTATTATTATTATTATTATTATTATTATTATTATTATTATTATTATTACTAGTATAGTTCATGTGCTATAGCACGGTACTTTTTAGATTCATTTTATAAAGAGATATTATCAATTAAATTATTTGCATAAATGAAGTATACTTTTAATTTAATGTTATAATCTACTAAATATAATACTTAATAAGAGGCTGAAAAAAAACTTTACTACCATACGAAGACATTTTAAGTTAAGTTATTTTTTTACTATTAAAAATAACACAATAATTTTATACCATTACACGCAACTAATTTATGACATTAATAGTACAATTATTAAGTTAGTTGTATAATTTTATTAGAACGCGTATTGACCTTAAAACGAAAAGCAGTAAAAACTATTCCTCGCGTCGAAAAAGACGATTTACGAATTATTAAAATAATGTTTTCACTTTTTTATTTCTAATAGAAAATACATAAGTGTTTTTACATCCTTCAAAAAATAGTCCATATTACTAAGACAAAAATTTACATAATAAATAAATGATGATTTCTTACAAAAGAGGTAACATATAAATATAATATAAATTTATATTTATACGAAATCAAGTTCACTCATCTAGCTTATAATATGACATGTAGAGTCCAAAATTATGGGCTATTAATAACTTTTACTTTCATAGATGAGATAGAAAAAGTGGGCTACGTATAAGGTCCAGAATTTACGTACAATCCATCAAATCTTATTGTGTTAGTAGTATCCAGAAAAATAGGCCCAATTAAGAAGAAGTCTCTTTAGGCGGGAAAACTAAGAGAATTTTTATTCTCTTAGTAGTAGGGGAGATTATTATTATTATTATTATTATTATTATTATTATTATTATTATTATTATTATTATTATTATTATTATTATTATTATTTTTATTATTATTTTTTGTAATACTGGCGGGGTTTTTAGAATCCTAGCCTAGCATTTATTTTTCAGCATTTTATATTATGTGGCATATTATTATTACTTATGGAAGAAATGATTAAAAGATCAATTAGTTATGAAACTATTGTGATTTTTCTTTTATTATTCTTGTTGAATTTCAAATGCAAATACAAATGTCCTTCTATTTACATAATGAGTTGTATCCTGTGAAGGATTGCCTACATATTCATTAAAATAATGAAATCAAACCCTTGCGCGTAGTTAAAGTAAATGTAAAAGAATAAGTGTTCTAAGCAAGAGCTTGTAGTGAACTAGAAAACAACTCAGTTTATTTGATGATATGAGGATGACGAATTGTCAAAATACAATAGCAAGGTGACATAAGCTTTATTTCAGCGGGCCAAGGGCCATTTTTATTTCGTGTCGCTTGAGCGGCACGTAGGTGTTGCGCGTGTCTTGTCCTACACTAAGCATAATATCGTTTCAGTAGGTCGAGGTTATTCGGGTTGGCAAATTCATTCCCGTCTAGGTCTGTGATCCTAACCGCACCCCCCTGAGAGTATGGACTTGACTAAGAATGGTCCGGCCCAGTTGGGTTTAAACTTTCCTCGTGGATCGACAGGTAGAAGAGCTCTAACTGATTTGAGGACTAAGTCTCCTTCTTTGATGTTTCTGGGCTTAACTCGTTTATTGAAGGCTCATTTGATACGTGTCTGATATGTTTGTACATTATGCAATGCATGCAATCTTCGTTCATCCAAGGGGATGAGTTCTTCATATCTACCTTTCTTCCAATCAGCTTCTGGAATTTGACTTTCGAGCAGAACGCGTAAGGACGAGATTTCTAGTTCAACTGGTTGTACAACTTCCATGCCGTAAGTTAAATAGAAAAGAGTAGCCTAGTGGGCATCCTAACTGATGTGCGATAACCCCATAATGCGAATGGTATCTTACTGGGCCAATCGCGATAATTGCCGATCATTTTCTTAAGGATAGTGACGACATTCTTGTTAGCTGTCTCTACCGCACCATTAGTTTGAGGACTGTATGGCGAGGAATGGTAGTGCTTGATTTTATAATTGGCTAGAATTGTTCAGTGTCAGCCTGGAAATCTGATCCATTATCACTGATGATCTCGTGTAGGCAACCATATCGACAGATGATATTGGTTTGTATGAACTTTGCCACGTTTTGGCCGTGAGACTACTGTAAGATGCCGCTTCGACCCATTTAGTAAAATATTCGATAGCTACCAAGATGTAACAGTGACCTCCTATTCCGGGTGGAGTGATCTTCCTGATGATATCGATTCCCTAAGCAGAAAACGGCCAAGGAGATGTCACGGTGTAGAGTAGTGAAGGAGGGACATGTTGCACATTCCCGAAGATTTGGCAGTTATGGCAATGTCTGACATACTTGATGCAATCGGATTCCATCGTGGTCCAGTAATATCCCAGACGTGTGACTTTTTTTTTGCCATCATTGGTCCACTCATGTGAGGACCACATTCTCCATCATGAACATCTTCTATCACTTTTTGTGCCTGTGAATGATCAAGGCAACGCAATACTACACCATGAGGTGTTCTTTTGTACAATTCTCCTTGTATGAGGAGATATTGAGAGGCTAGTAGGCATATATCAGGTTGTCCTCTCTACCATTGAGCTTGAAGTTCAGAATGGCTTGAAACCAAGGTTCCCCTGGATTTTCTTCCTCATCTGTAATTTGGTGCACATAGGCTGGTTCTGATCGTTGTTCGATGTATAAAGGCATTTCTACCATGTCGTCTGGCATGTTAATCAGAGATGCAAGTTTTTCAAGAGCGTCTGCAAACTGATTTTCTTCTCGAGGTAGGTTTAGATAAGTGACTTGATCGAAGAATTGGGCAACTTCATCTATCCTAGCCTGATAGGGTGCTAGACTTTTACTTCGAATTTTCCAAGATATAGTAATTTGGCTGATGATCAAGGATGAGTCTCCGTGCACTCGTTGGATGCCTAAACTTACTGCTGCTTGTAGCCTAATGAGACAAGCTTTATATTCTACTGCGTTATTTGTCACCTCAAAGTCGAGTTTGACAGAGAGTGGCGTATGCTCACCTTCAGGAGAAATGAGCAACACTCCTATTCCAAATCCTCTTAGATTCGATGCTCCATCAAAATAGAGGTCCCAAGAGTCTACATTGGTTTGTAGTATATCCTCGTCTGGAAATGACCACGTGTCTACTGCTTGGGTGTCATCGATGGGATTATCCGCGAAGAACTCGGCAACGGCGCTCCCCTTTATAACCTTCAGAGGTACATACTTGAGATCGAACTCGGAGAGCATTAACGTCCATCTCGCCAATCGACCATTGAGAACGGGTTTCTCGAAGAGGTATTTGACAGGGTCAATTTTGGAATACACCTTGACAGAGTAACTAAGCATGTAGTGACGTAGTTTATTTGTTACCCACACAAGAGCGAGGCATGTCTTTTCGAGAGGTGTGTACTTGCACTCATACTCCAAGAACTTCTTACTAAGGTAGTAGATAGCTCTTTCTTCTTTTCCTACAGTTTGTGCTAGTATAGCCCCCATGGCTGTTTCGGTCACTATGAGATATAAACCAAGAGGTTGATCTCGTTGAGGAGGCATGAACACTGGTGGCTTGGCTAGTATCTCCTTAATCCTGTCAAATGCCTTTTGGCAATCATCGTCCAAATATGGTGTGATCTGTTTTCTTGAGCTTTTTGAAAATGGGTTCGCAGATCATAGTAAGCTTCGATATGAATTGGCTTATATATTGCACCTTGCCTAGGAATCCCCTAACCTCCTTCTCTGTTTGAGGTTGTGGCATTTCAATTAAAGCCTTGATCTTGGATGGATCAATTTTTATTCCTCTTTGACTGACGACGTATCCCAGGAGTTTACCTGATGTTACCCCGAATGCGGATTTCTGAGGATTGAGCCTCATGTTGTATTTTCGCAACCTCAGGAAGAACTTACGAAGGTTGTCAATGTGCCCCTTCTTATCCTTGGACTTGACAATCATATCATCAACGTACACTTCTACCTCGTTATGTATCATGGCATGTAGCAATGTGGTCGTAGTGCGTTGATATGTCGCTCCAGCATTGATTAGCCCGAATGGCATAACAGTATAACAATAGGTGCCCCATTGAGTGACAAAGGCAGTTTTATGCATGTCTTTTATGGCCATCTTGATCTGATTATATCCTGCATATCCATCCATGAAGGACAATAATGCATGGTCTGTTGTATTGTCTACCGATATGTTGATGTGTGGTAAAGGGAAATCGTCTTTGGGACTTGCTTTGTTTAAGTCTCTGAAATCAACACAAACTCGAATTCGCCCATCCTTTTTGGGCACGGGTACTATGTTAGCCACCCAGTCTGCATACTCGAAAACTTTGATGAACCGGCTTTGAATTGTTTATCGACTTCTTCTTTGATTTTAAGAGCCCATTCTATCCTCATCCGACTAAGATTCTGCTTTACAGGTTTGAAACCTGGTTTGATTTGAATTCTGTGTTCTGCAATATCCCTATCGGTCCCAGGCATGTCTTTGTAGGACCAAGCGAAAACGTCTTTGAATTCATGTAGTAGGTCTATGAAACTGGCCATTTCGGTTGGGTTTAAGGTTGTCCCTATCCTAAGTTCTTGGGGTTCTAGTTCGGTTCCTACGTTGATGGGTTCAGTGTTCTCTATAACTGGTGCCCCTTCCCCCTCTTGTAATATTTCTTTAGCTATGTAGGGAGGTAATTCGATTGAGTCTGGGTCAGGATCATCCTCATTATCATCGTAAATAGAATTGCATTCAGAATAACACAAAGAGTAAGCAGAATCTGATTTATTCATGTTAAATTTTGAAAAGAGTTGAAACAAAGAAGCCATCTGTTCAGTAGTCAGTGGTAGTAAAGGGACATCTGCTGGGACATTTCCCAAGCTACTTTAACTACTCGATGCTATGCTAGGAGAAAGAAGGGGATTGGGAGTGACGACAGGAGGAGACTCTCTAGGGACGTCTCTAGACTCAAACTTTGATTTCGACTCCGACTCTGACTCTGACTCGAATTCGTTGTCTTCAGGTTCTCCTTTAAACATCTCTCCTTCTCCAGTGGTGACTTTGAAGAGCTTTCCTTGGTTGTTCATCCACTTGATTGATTTCTTCGTTCTTTCTGCTGATTCAAACTGGTTTCGGTGATTAATGCTATAGGGTTAAAGTTGTCATCCTGAAGTATCATGGTAATGATCTCATCTTGTGCAGCTCTAATAAATCGGTCCTCTCCAAACAGAAGACTAACAGCCTGTTCGTCTAAACAAGGTGTTTGACGAGTTTTGACGGTAGGAACAGTTTCCGAAGGAATGAAATAACAATCGTGAAAGATCTCGATTCCAGCTAGCTGCGTTCCTTTGTAGTGCCAAGGTTCGGGAAACCTGTGAAAGTACTCTTGACTCCCTTCTCTAACGAAGTATCCATTTAGGGTAAGGAGGTAGGGTCGCAATTGGATTCCTTGGTTCTTACGATTCTGAAATTGCGTGAGCATCTCCAAGGCTTCTTCTTTTGTAGGTTTGTATCCCAATCCTAGTGTTATCCTTTGAGAGTTTCCTTCTTTGTAAGGTGCAAAGGTATTCTTTTTGGCAGGATTCAATGACATTCCCGGGAAGTATCCCTGAGATTTGAGTGTGTGGTTGACCACTAAATTGGAGTATGGGTTGAAGTACAGAGGTGCCAGTTCACTTTCAACAAGATTTATGTTATGAAAGCCCCCAAGATCATATACTGGATCTGTAATTACTTGGTTGCTTGATATCTTCTCTATCACTGCCTTGATAGGTGACGAAGTGATCGTCACTACTTTGCTGTCTAGTGGGATCTTGATTTTCTGGTGCAAGGTAGATGTTACTGCTTTGAAAGCGTGAATCCAAGGTCTTCCCAGAAGTATGTTGAATGATGCTTCGATATCCACTATTTGAAAAGTAACATTTCGCTTGATTGGTCCTGTGGCTATGGTGAGGTTGACTAGTCCTACAACTTTACACCGTGTTCCATCGTATGCTCGAACACCTTGGTTAGTAGAAGTCCAATCCGATTCTTTCATGCCTAAATTGTATGCCATTGTTAATGGTATAACGTTGACTGCAGAGTCATCAACCACCAAAGTCATTGGCACATTCTTCTTTAAGCATATGACGGTAATGTATAGAGATAGGTTGTGACTGGCGCTGAAGGAAGGCAAATCCTCGTCTGAGAAAGTAATTGGGTTACTTAGTTTAGTTGAATCTTGGAAGACCAAGTTGACTACGTCGTCAGGCGTAGAGTTGTGTGCTGCATTCAATTTAGCCAAGGCTTGCAATAAAGCTTGGCGATGAGGAAATGAACTTGCCACTAGTTGCCAGACTGAAAGATCAGCCTTTGTCTTCTGTAGTTGTTTTAGCAAGTGGTCAGTAGATGTATCTTCGCCATGAGTTGGGGTGATGACATTGGTGTTAGTAACTGGACCATTAGCTACATGACCATTTTGAGAAACATTTTGATATGGACGCCCTGAACGAGTAAGATGGTCTATATCTTGATCCTTGCTAGCTTTGACTATATCCTCACTAATCTTGACTAGATAGTGTTCAGTGAGGTATTCATCTTCATCGTCATCGGCCCATATTCCGTTGACGGTAGCAAGCTCTCTCAATCTGATGATCTCAGCTTCTAAATTGATTATTTGGTCGACTAGACTGTCAACCACGACGACTACCTCTTGCATTGTAGAATTTGGAGATAGATTTAGTGGCAAGCTCTCCTTGGGTATGGTGCTTGGACAGCGGAGGGATGCTACTACATCTTCTAGCTCTGAAACTTGCCTATTCAGATTCTTTGCCCATGCAATGAAATCGGTGATGGTAGGAGAAATGGTGGAGTAACTCCCCTCATCTTCTAGTGCATGAATCTCATCTTCAACTGGAGAAATGAGGTGCAAACAATTCAAGGTGGATTCTTCATCTGTAATCATCAGAACTCCAAGAGGATTCTGAGTATTGTTAGGGTTACCTCTAGGAGGTATTGGTAGGCGACCATCTTCGATCATATCCTGAAGGACATGTTTTATCTTGAAGCATTTCTCGGTATCACGTCCCTTACCTCTACGATATTCGCAATATGCATTTTCGTCCCCGAACTTGGACTTCTTTTCTGGGTCAGGTGTAGGCCCTATGGGTTGTAGCTTACCCCATTTCATCAATCTTTTCAGAGCATTGGAGTATGTATCGCCAATGTTTGTGAACTTCCTTTGTGGGTTATTATTCTTGGATGATTCGAGAAGGTTAATGTAATACTACGGTTTTATGTGTCTTAAGGTACTCTATCGAGTGGGGCTTACTCTGTCGAGTAAGTATGTTTTTACACAAAATAGTAGTCTGCCTGATAGGTACTCGATCGAGTAAGCTTGGTACTCGATCGAGTAAGGGTCACTCGATCGAGTAAGTGACTTACTCGATCGAGTAAGTAAGTTGACGGGTGATTTTTGACGGGTTTGTTAATAATGCGGATTGATATTTAATACCTTTGTCACTTTTTCTTAAAACACTTTTACAACTTAAAAACCTTCAAGAGAAGATTAAGAGTTACGTTGAATCATCCTTGCCGCATTATTAGCAAATCCCGGAGCTAGGAGTGTCGGATTTCGTTGTTCTTTACACCTTTATGATCCTTGTGTCGAGGGTAAGCTTTACATATAATTTTTATACTGTTTTGTTAAAGTTGGTTAAACTCTAATTGGGTGATTTGGGGGTTTTGGGGTTTATGTGAACATGGTTGTGATTGTATGTATATATGTATAGGAGGAGAATTCGTTGAGGAGAGATTCTGACTTAGCTGCTTGATCGTCTGTCGGTGTTTGCATTTCCAGGTAGCGTTTCCCTACTCAGTATTAGTTATATGATGTGTGGTGATTGTTGTTGTGGTTATTTGTTAATTACATTGTTGGTTGATCTTGACGGTTGTTGATTTCATATTGTTGTTTGGTTGTATCTGTCTGTGATCTTTGGGGCGCGTCCCTGGCTGAGTGGAGTCACTTGCGGGAGTGGCTTCACGCCCTTGATTTGCCTTCTGTGGAACCCGCCACAGAAGGGATGTGCACATTAATGAACTTGGGTTTATCGCTCGATGGAGATGAGCGGGGATTTGGTGGGTACGGCTGCGGTCCCCCACTGGCGGCGTGGAGTACTTGTTGCGATGGGTACTCTGGCAGGGCTACACACTTTAGTGTGTAATCAGTTATGTGGAGATTGGAGATGGAGACTGGGATTGTGTGAGATGTTTGTATTCTTGTTTCATTGTGGCATTATTTTGTGTAATTAGTACTGACCCCGTTAATTGTTTTAAAAACTATGGTGATCCATTCGGGGATGGTGAGCAGGTATTGAGCAGGTATGAGACGATGCGCTTGGGTTAGCTGGGATGAGTCACAACGATGCTGTCTTAGAGTCTTCCGCTGTTTTGGACTAGTTGTTTAGTACTTTTGGTTTAAGAACATTTGTATTTCAGTTTTATCAGTTTTGGGTTTTGGACATGTAATCACTTTAAACTATTTTGCTATTTAAGTATATTTGTTTCTTGTCATTTGATTATCATTGCCTCGGGTAACCGAGATGGTGACGTTCTCATACCTTAAGTGGTCCTGGTAAGTCACTAGGAGTATGGGGGTGTCACAAAGTGGTATCAGAGCGACGTCCTGAAACCTTTAACCAATGAATCTAATGAACGTAGGGAGTCAAACTAAAATGAACCCGGGTAGAAGTTGTAGGAGCTAATGCAAAGACTTAGGAGACGTCCTAAAGTCGCGAACTCGCCCTACAATTTTACCGGTCACATGGGGCATGTGTCGGTATCGTTATGTGTTATTCTTGTGCTTTGCATATCTATGTTGTAGTATGTGGTGTGAATCGGTGGATGTATGCATGTGTAGGATGGGAGATATGAATTGAAAGATGATGATGACATGAATTGTATGTTGATTGATTGAAAAGCATAATGTTTGATTTATAATGTGGCATGTTAGAATCATGAAAGGAAAAGTGCTTTATTTATATGTATAAATCGATGCATAAGTACATATGTTGTTGTCGTTTTGCTAAGAGTATAGAAAGTTGGGAGTGTGAGTTGAACATGCGGGTAGTGTATACGAGTTTGCATGACTCGATCGAGTGGGGGGCACTCGATTGAGTAGGTGAGAGGCTCGATTGAGTGGGTGTGACTCGATCGAGTAGGTAGTTTTCCGTTTTCTGGGAAGAAGTAAGTTTTTGGGCACTCGTTCGAGTAGGGTCGACTCGATTGAGTGGATAGTTAGCTCGATCGAGTATGTTTTTGGGAGCTTTCTGGTCAGGTTTTGGAGTCGAGGCACTCGACCGAGTATGTGGGGCAACTCGATCGAGTGACCTCAACTCGATCGAGTAGGTTCTGTACAGGTTATATATGTGTTTGCGACGTGGGATGTGTGTTTATGTTTACCTTTCTCTTATATAGTTTCAAGATGCCGCCAAAGAGAAACGCGTTGTATGCTAGAGTAGAGAGTATGATCGTTGATGATATATTAAAGATGTTGGAGCACCAAGATGCTCTCACAGAGGCTTTGAAAAGGGTGGGAAAGGATAGATATGTTGATCACTCTAAGATCAGCATTCATATAGCGAGGTTCAACCCTAAGGAGTATAAGGGACAAGGGCGCCAATATTACTGGATAATTAGCATAGAGAGATGGAGAATATACTCAGTCTAGTACATTGCCCCGATGAGCTTCGAGTGGAACAAGCTGCGTTCTATTTGAGGGAGGCAGCTGGTGAGTGGTAGGACAAAGTTAAAGTGAGTGGTTTAAAGATATATCTGAAACAGGGGTTAATTGCGATACCTTGGGATGAGTTCAAGAAAGCGATGAGGCGTGAGTTTGTGTTAGAACATGTGCGTAGTAAGCCGAGGGAAGAGTTTGATGATTTTAAGATGACTTCTGAGATGACCGTTGCTGAGTACTACCACAAGTTCAATGAGAAATCTAGGTATACTGAGGACATGAGGCTGAGCCAAGTGAACTTGACATTGAGGTTTGAGAAGGGGTAGGCCCCCAAGATTATGGAGAATTTACCGGTTGGAGCTCTTACGGATGTGAAGAAGGTCTATGAGCGTGCTGGGAGGGCTGAGAGGTTAGTTGGGATGACCAAAGAGAGAGGCTCTGAGAAGAGGAAAGCCGAGAGTGAGGGAGGTGGTCAGTCCAGTCACAAGAAGGGTGGCCATAACCAGGCAAGAGCATATTCATCGGGTGCGGGGTTTAGTGCTAGGGCTTCTTATGGGCGTGGTCGTGGGAGTGGTGGCAACAGTTGGGGTATGACATGTTATAACTGTGGCGGTATGGGCCACAAGAGACATGAGTGCACCAGTGCTGTGAGTGGGGGTTTCCAGAGACCGTCGCAAGAGAGTTTCTCTCTGGGTCCTTCATAGAGCTATGCTAGTAACAGGCCGGCTGGGTCATGGAACAACAGGGGTGGCCAGAGCAACAACAATGGTGGGGCTAACCGCAATGGAAGTAATATATACCAGAGACCGGCGACGAACAACAACAACACCAACCAGGGTCGACTGCTAAGCCGTCTACCTCAGCTAGTACTGTCTAGAGAGGTGGGCAGAAGACCAGTGGCAAGCTGTTTATGATGGAGAAGAAAGCAGCTGAGGATGATGCTCACGTTGTCACCGGTACATTTTTTGTTAATGGAGTTTTTACCTTTGTTTTGTTTGATTTGGGAGCGTCACAGTCATTTGTATCGTCGAGTCATGCTAAACGGTTAGGTCTGAGTGAGTATGAGTCTGTAAGAGAGGAAGTTTTTATACCTTCGGGTGAGTCTGTATCTTGTGGGCGGTTGTATAGAGGTGTGTCTATGATAGTTGGGCAGGTTGACCTAACAGTGGACTTGTTAGAGTTTCCTTTGGAGGGTTTTGAGATGATAGTTGGTATGGACTGGTTGGGTAAGTATAAGGCTAAGATAGATTGTCATCAAAAGAGGGTTTCTTTGAGAGGTCCTAAATGGATTAGTGTGTCTTATCGGGGGTTTGTTGTCAAACCCAAAGTCAAGTTGATTGCAGCAGTGACCTTGAAGTCCTATCTGAGGAAGGGGTGCCCGTTGATCTTATGCCATGTGAGAGATCATAGAGTGGAGAGTCCATCAGTTGAGCAGATACCAGTGGTGGGAGAGTTTCCATATGTCTTTCTAGAGGAGATTTCGGGGTTGCCACCGAAGAAGGAGATAGATTTCAGTGTTGAGCTGAAATCGGGAACGGTGCCAATCTCTAAGGCACCGTACCATATGGGTCCTAAGGAGTTGGAGGAGCTAAATAAGCAGTTGGATAATCTGATTGAGAAGGGAAACATTAGACCTAGTGTATCACCATGGGGAGCACCAGTTTGGTTTGTGAAGAAGAAAGATGGGAGCTTGAGGTTGTGCATCGACTATAGGGAGCTGAACAGAGTGACAGTAAAGAACAAGTATCCTTTGTCAAGGATAGATGATTTGTTTGATCAGTTGAACGGTGCAGCAGTCTTTTCCAAAATTTATTTGAGGTCGGGTTACCATCAGGTGAAGATTAGGGAGGAGGACATACCAAAGACAACTTTTACATCGAGATATGGTCATTATGAGTATGTGGTGATGCCGTTTGGGTTGTCTAATGCACCTGCAGTGTTTATTTATTTGATGAACCGGGTCTTCAGTCAGTTCTTGGATCGGTTTGTGGTGGTCTTTATAGATGATATCTTAGTCTTTTCTAAGACTTAGGAGGAGCATGAGGAGCATTTGAGGATTGTGTTGCAGACTTTACGAGAGAATTAGCTGTATGCAAAGTTATCCAAGTGTTAGTTCTGGTTGGAGGAGGTTGCCTTTCTGGGGCATGTGATTTCAAAGAAAAGGGTAGCTGTGGATCTTGCAAAGATTGAGGCAGTTACCAAGTGGGAAGTACCAAAGAATGTGGCAGAGATCAAGAGTTTCTTGGGTTAGCAGGGTACTATTGACGGTTCGTGAAAGATTTCTCCAAGATAGCTAGACCCCTGACAGCTTTGATGAGGAAAGAGAATAGGTTTCATTGGGATGAAAGTTTTGAGACAACGTTCCAGACCTTCAAGGAGCTTTTGACAACAGCTCCAATCTTAGCATTACCTGAAGGGAGTGAGAACTTCGAGGTGTATACAGATGCTTCAAAGAATAGGTTGGATTGTGTATTGATGCAGAATGGGAAAGGGATTGCCTATGCTTCTAGGCAATTGAAGCCTTATGAGGAGAACTACCCTACACATGATCTAGAGTTGGGTGTTGTTGTGTTTGCTCTCAAGATTTGGAGGCACTATCTTTATGAGGCGACATTTAAGGTGTTTTCAGATCACAAGAATCTCCAGTACATCTTCACTCAAAAGGAGTTGAACATGACACAGAGGAGGTGGATGGAGCTGATTGGGGATTATGACATGGATATCATTTACCATGAAGGGAAGCTAATGTGGTTGCAGATGCCTTGAGCAGAAAGAGTGTGCATTATCTATGTACAACTATGTCTTTGATGAGGCTGAGAGATGAGGTGGGGAAGATGGGGATACATATGATCCAGAAAGGGGATGCTAGAAGGGATTTGACAGTGGAGCCAGACCTTTATGATGATATTCGCAGGAAATAGGCTTTGGATTCCAAGATTGAGGAGTGGAGAGCTGGAGTAGAGAAAAGGGAAAGTGTCTAGATTCTCTATTCATACAGATGGTAATGTGAGATTTGATGGGAGATGGTGTGTTCATAGTGATGAGGAGTTAAAAAAGATAATCATGACAGAGACTCATTGCACACCATACTCAGTACATCCAGGCGGTGACAAGCTATATAAAGATTTGAAGAAGACTTTCTGGTGGCCGGGGATGAAGAAGGAAACAGCTGAGTTCGTGGCTCGTTGTTTGACATGTCAGAGAGTGAAAGGGGAGCAGCGACGACCACAAGGTAAGATTCAGTCTCTTGAGGTACCTGAGTGGAAGTGGGAGTCCATTTCTATGGATTTTATAGTTGGTTTGCCGAAAAGTCAGCAGGGTAATAACATGATATGGGTTATAGTAGACCGACTGACGAAATTAGCTCACTTTGTGCCGATGAAAGATAATTGGACCAAGATGCAGTTGGCTTTGGCTTATAGGAAGAATGTGGTTCGTTTGTATGGGGTGCCTAAGGATATAGTGTCCGATAGAGATGTGAGGTTCATATCACGGTTTTGGAAAGAGTTACAGGAGATGATGGGGACTACCTTAAAGATGAGTACTGCATTTCATCCTGCGACAGATGACCAGACGGAGAGGACCATCAAGACTTTAGAGGACATGTTGCGAGCTTGTGTTATGGATTTTGGTGGTAGCTGGGAGCAGAGGTTGAATTTGATTGAGTTTTCTTACAATAACAACTATCACACCAGTATTGGCATGGCATCATTTGAGGCTTTGTATGGGAGGAGATGTAGGAGTCCGATTTGCTGGGATGATAGTGCTGAGGCAGTTGTTTTGGGAACCCAGATGGTACATGAGATGGTTGAACAGGTTAAGCTGATTAGGCAAAGGATGAAAGCGGCCCAGGATCGACAAAAGAGTTATGCAGATCTACATCGCCGGGACATAGAGTTTCAGGTTGGGGACAAGGTTCTTTTGAAAGTATCTCCTATGCGTGGGGTCATGAGATTTGGTAAGAAAGGTAAGTTGAGCCAGAAGTTTATAGGACCATATGAGATCTTGGATTGCGTGGGTGAGGTTGCTTATCGGTTAGCTTTACCAGCTGCCTTAGATAGAGTGCATAATGTGTTTCATGTGTCTCAGCTGCGGAAGAATGTTAGTGATCCATCACATGTGTTAGAGGTAGAGAACATCGAGCTGGATGAGTCTTTGTCTTATCTTGAGGTGCCTAAACAGATTCTTGATCGAAAGGTTAGGAAAACTAGACATGGTAAGACAGTATTGCTTAAGGTTCTTTGGTCTAACCATGAGGTTGAGGAGGCTACATGGGAGGCGGAAGAGGCTATGAGGGAGCGGTACCCGTCTCTGTTTGATCAGGTATGTGTGGTTACGAGGACATAACCTTGTTTCTTTTAGGGGTGTAGGAGATGGTCGCATAGAGTTTTTGCATGTTTTATGTTGGTTTTGGTATAGTTAGTAGTTGTCTTGAGTCGGGTTGAGTTTTGTTTGGAAGGTGTGTTTTGGAGTTTTGTGTTGAGTTTTGTTTATGTTGTGTTGTCGGGACGGTGTTAGTGTGTTTTTGTTTTGTTTGTGGTTTGAACTTCGGGGACGAAGTTCTTTTTAAAGAGGGAAGACCGTAATACTACGGTTTTATGTGTCTTAGGGTACTCTATCAAGTGGGGCTTACTCTGTCGAGTAATTATATTTTTACGCAAAACAGTAGTCTGCCTGATGGGTACTCGATCGAGTAAGCTTGGTACTCGATCGAGTAAGGGTCACTCGATCGAGTAAGTGACTTACTCGATCGAGTAAGTAAGTTGACGGGTAAGTTTTGACGAGTTTGTAATAATGCAGATTGATATTTAAGACCTTCTTACTTTTTCTTAAAATACTTTTACAACCTAAAAACCTTCAAGAGAAGATTAAGAGTTACGTTGAATCATCCTCGCCGCATTATTAGCAAATCTCAGAGCTAGGAGTGTCATATTTCTTTGTTCTTTACACCTTTGTGATCCTTGTGTCGAGGGTAAGCTTTACATATAATTTTTATACTGTTTTGTTAAAGTTGGTTAAACCCTAATTGGGTGATTTGGGGGTTTTGGAGGTTTATGTGAACATGGTTGTGATTGTATGTATGTATGTATAAGAGGAGGATTCGTTGAGGAGAGATTCTGACTTAGCTGCTTGATCGTTTGTCGGTGTTTCCATTTACAGGTAGGGTTTCCCTACTCAGTATTAGTTACATGATGTGTGGTGATTGTTGTTGTGGTTATTGGTTAATTACATTGTTGGTTGATCTTGACGGTTGTTGATTTCATATTGTTGTTTAGTTATATCAGTCTGTGATCTTCGGGGCGCGTCCCTGACTGAGTGGAGTCACTTGCGGGAGTGGCTTCACGCCCTTGATTCGCCTTCTGTGAAACCCGCCACAGAAGGGATGTGCACATTAATGAACTTGGGTTTATCGCTCGATGAAGATGAGCGAGGATTTGGTGGGTACGGATGCGGTCCCCCACTGGCGGCGTGGAGTACTTGTTGCGATGGGTACTCTGGCAGGGCTACACACTTTAGTGTGTAGTCAGTTATGTGGATATTGGAGAAGGAGACTGGGATTGTGTAAGCTGTTTGTATTCTTGTTTCATTGTTTTAAAAACTGTGGTGATCCATTCGGAGATGGTGAGCAGTTGTTGAGCAGATATGAGACGATGCGCTTGGGTTAGCTGGGATGAGTCACCACGATGCAGTCTTAGAGTCTTCCGCTGTTTTCGACTAGTTGTTTAGTACTTTTGGTTTAAGAACATTTGTATTTCAGTTTAATCAGTTTTGGGTTTTGGACATGTAATCACTTTAAACTATTTTGCTATTTAAGTATGTTTCTTTATTGTTATTTGATTATCATTGCCTCGGGTAACCGAGATGGCGACGTTCTCATACCTTAAGTGGTCATGTTAAGGAAGTTGGAGTATGGGGGTGTCACAGTTAACCTCATCAGTCTTACTAGTAGAGCCATAAGAACGACTCGTTGAGCCTTGATACCCACGACCTACCGTTTTGGACAAGAGCCCTTTACGGATGTCATCTTCAATTCTTGTCTCTAGCACAGTTAGATCTTTGAAGGTCTTTATGTTTTGGTACCTTAAGTGGTTTGCATAAATGGGTCTCAAATTATCCACGAAGTTCTCCACAAGGGTAGCTTCATCTGGACGTTCAACTAACTGTGTGCTAGTCTTCCTCCAGCTACTTAGGAAGTCGGTGAAGCCTTGTTTTTCATTTTGGGTAAGAACCTCTAGAGTACGCTTATTGACTTGGATTTCAACATTATCCGCGTATTGTTTAGCGAACTCAACTGAAGCATCATCCCAGGTGGCAATCTTCTTATGCTCCAAAGAATAGAACCATTGTTTAGGAATGGTAACGAGTGATGAAGGAAAGATCCTTAAAAACATCTCAGGTTTGATGCCTTTGATAAACATGTAGTCTTTGAAAGCACGAATGTGGTTCAAAGGGTTTTCATGTCCCTTGAACTTCGGGATGTCAGTCATATTGAAGTTGGTTGGCAATTTAGTGTTCACAGCCCCATACTTGCTATTGTTCTCCCTGTAGATGTCATCTCCCTTGAGGTACATTAGTTGCTCCTCCAAATATTGGAGTCGCTTTTCAGCTTCAGTAGGACCTATTGGAGGGTTGGTTTCTTATTGTCCAATAAAGGGTGGAAGGTTATCATGCACAAATTCGCTAGGAATATCATCTTCTACAGGAGGGAGTCTAGTTTCTTCAGCAACAATTCGGCCTTCGATAGTGTTGAGGCGATCATAAACTTGGTCTTGGCTTGTTTGGAGACGAGCGAGCGCAGCTAGGATATGATCATTATCATTTGGGGGTTGACCGTTGGCGCTTGTGGTACTAGTTCCAGGCATCTTGGAAACTGGATAAGATCGACAAGGAATCAAAACACGATCGACCACTCTTAGCACACTTAGTCAAAGAAAAAGACTCCACTTGTGAAGTGGGAGTGTGCCACTTGTGTCAAGTGTGGTTTGAAAGTGACAAAGGTTTGAAATGTTTGTCCTAGACAACTGTAGTGTAGTTGTAGGAGTGTTGCCTCGAAGTGAGGTTTTGAAATGGGTTTTGAGGCCCGATTTTTGACTGGATATTTGGACAGAGTTTCAACCCATTTTGCGCTAATTTGGGCCATTTTCGAAAAAAGGTTTACATTTTTAAAAGGTTTTTGATTTTACAAAATTCGTCATGGTTTTGTTTAGAAAATGCTGATCACATATGATACAAGCATTAATACAAGCATTATAATGGTATGCTGAGTGCATTTATAAGGGTTTTGGCTTAAAAGGGTGGGTTGCCATACCGAGCAATCAAACCCGGGTCTGTGGAGAGGTCCGTGCCAAACAAGAGTAAGGTCGGTTCCTAGTCCATTTCCTCGAGTAGTGAAACCCTTAATACAAACATGAGTAAGCATCATGGTATGGTTGACGTCAATTGCTGTCCATTCTTAGGCCCAAATAAGAATTTGGACTGTCCAGACGGGACGATTGGTCTAATAGGTTGGGTTGGGCATAGGAAGGCTGAATAAAACGATCTAAGAAGATCGAGTAATGAAAACCGACAACTGTCTCATATAAACTATTCCCTGACCTTGTTCAAGTTTCACCCTTGGCAACACGTAAGTATATTACTCCCCAACGGAGACGCCAAACTGTGGAGACGGGGGCCCACGAGGGCGTTTGGGAAACAAGCGTTTGCATTTTTGGAGTCGACACCAATTTATTGTGGAAAATTAGAAACCGTTCGAATACTTCGCGTCATGTCAAGACACAAAGTAATGACATAGACACTAAGAACTCGTTACCCTTAGCATTCTATGTCTAGAATGACTCTCGTAAATGCCAATGAACACGGAAGTTCACAGAGATCTGGAGTAAGTGGTGAGGGTACGTATTAGGAAGTCCTTTTAATGAACACCTAATCCCGCCTGCCTCGATAGCGGCCTCTACTAATGATTAGGGAAGTCGTTCATACTCGATATGTTGTCGATTATATGCATGCAATGCAACAAACAATGTTTTGATCCTAGCATATGAGAACTAAACTATGTCGGTGAACATGTAATTTAGCACTCATTAATGTCGAAGTAGGATTTAGGATTAATTACATGTGAAGAACAAGTAAATAAATCATACAAAATAACAAAATACAATAGATAAATTGCGATAACTAAAATTACAATAAATTACAACGAATTAATTGATTTACGTCAAAAATACATTTAAGACGGATAATTTGAGAAAAACAAGAAGAAAATAAATTAGGTTAATACGGACAGATTAGAAGCGATATTACGATTAATAGTCGATTAATACGCAAACTAATGAATTAGGTCAAAGCAAGAACGAAAGTTCAGAGACATAGCTCAACCCGGAACAGGCGCAGCAATGCTGCGTCTCTTGGAAGAGGCACAGTGGTCACTGCGTCTGTTCCTGAGGTGAGCTCTGGTTGTGAAGTCAGAACTGCACGTTGTTAATGTTCGTTGGTGGATTTAATGATTGATTATTGATATTTAACTCGGATGAAAGTCATTCAACAGGTTATTTACATATGAATTGGTCAGAAAAGCGGTAAAAACAAACGAAACGAATTAGAACGAATTAGGACTAATTAGAATTAACTAGAAATTAATTACAAATTAGTTAGGATAATTTAGGTCATACTATATGAAAGTCCTGATAAACAGATGAAAATATATACAAAGGTCGAATTCCAGAGATTTGATATGAACAAATCGAATCTCCAAAATCCTGGTTTGATTTAATGACGAAAACCCGCAAATATTGATTATAAGGGATTTAAGTCGAATTTAAAGCGATAATTATTATGAACTATGTATGCTATAATTATTATATGCGAAAGAAAGAAAGAAAAAGACGAAATTAAGACAAAAGGACGGATTAACAGAGGACGGAGGAAGAAGAAGAAAGGCGAGAAGCTGGCGGCCTCTAGAAGAGGCGATAGCCAGATCTTGCGACTCTTCGAAGAGGCACGGCGATTCTTTGCGTTTCTTCTCGACGTCTGCCCATAATTAATCCATAAAAATAGTTTGATAAAAGAGTTTTAGAAATCGTTCTTAAGCATATTTTGACGTAAACCTTACATTAGTTGATACAATAATAAAATACAATAATAAAAGATGGGATTTACACCCTCATACATGTTTGACGAAGTGAGATTAACTAAGTTAACGTTTAGCAATTGCTCGACTTGAATGTATGATAAAAGTGCCCTCGTTAGAGGATTTAGATTAAATTGATTGATTAATTGAGGTGGAGTTGGTCAAATTGGTCGGTCATGCAACGTGACTGGTACTCAGAAGGATACGAGCTTACGTGGTCGATTAATCAAGCACGTAGACGTCAATAAGCTTAGATCACGGTCTTAGAATGCAAAGGGAGAAGAGAAGGGCGGACACTCGCGTGAGAAATATGAGGAACGAAGGTCCCTATTTATACTAATCACACGGAGGAATTATGGTATGACTGAAACTTTGGAAACAAATCTCGAAAAGATCTGAAAATACGTAGAAAAGAGCTGGGGAAGTGGCGCAGCGTGCTGCGACTCTTGGAAGAGCGCAATGGTGTGCGTCCTTTCCCCAGAGGTTTCCTCCTGCGGAAGAAAGATTTCCGCGTTTCTTTTATGGAATTGCGGTAGATCTCAACTTCCTTATTCTTTAAAATAAGATTTCAGGATATAGTTTACCAAAAGATGCAAATTGACTTTTGTGGAATAAATATCCGGAATATTCTAGAACATTCCGACTCGGCATTTTAAACGGTTTATTAGAAAATGAAGCGGTTTTTGACCCAGACTCCAAATGAACTCTTATTACTGTTAAAATGACCATAATGGTGCGTAGATGACGACCAAGGGGTAGACACAAGTATTTAAGCTATCACTTGACGATAAACTTACGAACTATCATAAATCGTTCCGTGTACCAAACATGCGGCCCAATCATCACCGGGTGGTTTGCGGGAGGTGTAGAAATGAGGTATCTACAGTTACTCTCTTTTAAAAAAAAGAAAAGAAAAGAAAAGAAATAAACTTTTATAAACTCCACCAACCCTACCACCAATCACCTTCCCTGACTTTCCCTACCAGCTATTGAAATAACCAAACCACCTCCAGCCATCAACGACCAACCATCAGCGACGTCGTTCTGATGTCCTCCTCTTTTTCCCTCACATGGCCGAGTCGCTGATGATTGTAACCCCTCCATGGACGAGCAAACACTATCTTCTTTCATGTTTTCCAGTATTGCCATCTCCTTTCCGGCCGTCAAATGCCGAACACCACCCATCAACGACCCTCTACCAGCGACTGCACCTCTCCCTCCACCGTCCACCATATTCCCCTCCGCCCAACAAAAATATCACTTATTCCCTCTCCTACACCATATAGAAAATCGCGCTTCTGCCTCTACAATCCAACCTGCCGCCACTGACCACTCCATACACCGCCACCTTTCCTCAACCGTCCTCCCACAATTGAGAAGCAATTGAGTTGGTGAATTGAAATTAAGGTTTAGGGTTGGGTCATTTTTATTGAAAGTTGATGAAGAGTTTTAATTGGGTATTTATAATAATTGTGGTATTTGTGTCATAAGCGGTGGTGGTGGTTGTTTAGTGGAGAATTAATTAGGTGTTGTTATGAATATTAATGGAGAATGAATAACAACAGAATGAAAAAATTAGAGGAGAAGGAACCATAAAGGTTAGAAAAGAAATGGGCTCACATGATGACCTCTTAAAAAACCGGTGTTATCAGGTAATTTAGGGATCGGTTCAGTAAAAGTTAAATGATGTCAAAGTTCGGATTTTTTTCAATTAAAAACTAGTATGGATTAATATGAGAAGAGGGGGCTTAGAATGGATTATTCCCATGAAATAACCCTAATTTTAAAATATAAATTGTATATATCAACTCAAAATATCCCTCAATTATACAATATTATTGTTGATGTTTCGTAGTTCCTTAATACATTGTATTACTTGATTAAACTCATGGTAATCTTTCTAATTTAACTCGCACATTCTTCGAGACACCATGTTAACTTGGTTTCTCACCATTTATATTCATATTTTTTCATTGAAAAATATATTTATTGTGAAGTGTGAATATAATATAGTAGTTTGTTATATGTTGGTTACTAACTTAGAGAGTTAGTAATTGTTGATACGCTGATAAGTTTCCCTCTCTAAAAAAATTTCCTCTCTTTTCTCTCAAAAAAATCAAAAACCCAATTTTGGATCCACCGCCGCCACCTTCTACACTCTATCCCCCCTTCTTCTTCTCGCCGGAGAAGGGTTCTTCTCTTGACCCATGTCCGGCGACCGATCATCTTATTTAGCCTTTTCGTCCATCTTTTCCAATCATTGATTCCGGTTTTCTCTGGATCTCGTCGGTCGTTCACCTATGCCAATCGTTGTTTCTGATGATGTTTGGGGATGTCGGATCAGTGGTCCCCACTGCCCCAGCCATTTTTCTTGTCATTTTGGTTCTTATGTTTTTGATGCACCTCCGAGGTGTGATCCCTGGCTCCTAGCCTCTTCCCCCACCCTCGGTTAGGCGTTGTACCCAGGTTTCTGATGTTTTATTTTGGTCTTCGAGATGGGTTTAACTCATCTCGTGTCTTGGTGGCTTATGTTTGTTTTCTTCTGGCTGATGTGATGTTCCCCTTCCCCCACCTATCGTGTCTTGAGATGGACATAATCCATCGTTGTTGTCGTAGGGTGTCACATATTGGAGTGATATAGTGCTCCCCACCCCCTATCGACTGCAGTTTAGTGGGTTTCTTTAAAGTTTCTTCTGGGGTCTTCGTCTATTTGTGGTTGTATGTGTGGATATGGGCCACGTCTCGGACTGTGGATTAGTGCCACCTACCGGCCCGTAGTCACGGGCAACCTGCACGCCAGGCCAATCTGTGGACATGCAGCGGTCTTTTGAAAGCCACGCTCGACGGCGTAAAAATGCTTTCGACCGGATCGTTTTAGATCGGTCAGTTTCGTCTCGGTAAGGGTCTCGAAACGATTAGAGATGTTCGGAGTCGCCACCAAGCATTTGTGGCATGCTTGGAACCCGTTCCAATTCCACTTTATACCTCGGTCAAATCGAAGCACAAAGCAGCGTTTGACATAGGTACAAAAGATAAGGAAATCGTCCCTCTTTAGCATCCTATCTCTAGAATGACTCTCGTACGCCCTGGATAAGGTCGTCCACTATCCAAAGTTTCTGAGTAAGAGGTGAAGGTACGTATTGGGAAGCCCCTTAATCAGACACCCAATCCCGCCCGCGGTAGCGGCCTCTACTGATCGATCTTGGTTGGTTGAATGCAAAAGTTGATAAAACGGTTTAAATGCATGAATGTGTAACACCCCCGCACACCAGAACGCCTTACCAAGGACCATCCCAGTGTATGACGGTGTCACCATCTCGGTTTCCCGAGGAAGTAGATCAAATTAAACAATAAAAGAACAATTATAAAATATTAATGTACCTCATACAATACGACTCAATACAAACTCTTTACACCAAAGATACAACTACAACACTCATGACACAGCACCTTTAGACTGGTAGCGTGATGACTCGATCCCTCCAATCCTAGCAGCCACAATCAACAGTACCTGCTAAGCCCACTGCTCACCATCCCTGAATGAATCACCGCAGATACCACAAAACAACACGGGGCCAGTACCGACTAATCAAATGTAAAACAGGTAAACAATGTAACCAACAGATCATCCTCTAACCCAGTCTCCCGATCTCGCTCAGTAACCGACTACCCACCGAAGTGTGTAGTCCTGCCAGATTACCCATCGCAACAGGTAATCCTCGCCGCCAGTGGGTGACCGTAGCCTATCCCACCTAGTCCAGCTCATCAACGAGCGACTAACAATCCCTGTCCCTTAATGTGCACATCCCCTCCCGTGACGGGTTCCACGGAGGGCGAACTAGGGTGTGAAGCCACTCCCACAAGTGACTCCACCACAATCACACACACAGCATCACAGCTGTCACAACACCACAACCGTCACAACACTACCACACAAACACCGTCACCACAACACCCAACCTCCGATGATCAGGAGATAACAAAAGATATGAAACAATAACAGTCACAATCAATTAACGGTACTGAGTAGGAAAACCTACCTCGACACAACCATGGAAGACATCTATAACAACCAAGCAGGACTCCAGTACACATCCTATCGCACGCCTCGACGGCGGCACAGACGACAACTACGCACGCCATCCTTCCTATGTGAATCCCGTTCTTCCCATGGTGAAGGTGTAGACTATAGGCATGAGAGTATATAGAGATAGGGTGATAGGGGAGAGAGATAGCTAGGGTTAGAGAAAGAGGAACTGTCGAGGAAATGGGAAATGAAATAGATCTCACGAACTTGCGTTTTATATTAACGCGTCAACAACAGCCATACTCGGTCGAGTACCAGAGTACTCGGCCGAGTAGGCTCTACTCGGTCGAGTATTTAAGATACTCCGCCGAGTAGCCTCTGCTAGGTCGAGTAAGTCATCCTAACAAATATGTGTTGTAAGTCTGGTCCTTCCCCCTTCCTCCCCAAGGTCGGTCTTGTCACCAGAGTCAGTCAACAAGGCCCTTAAATATCCTGGGTATTACAGTCTTCCCCCCTTAAAAAGAACTTCGTCCCGAAGTTCCGTCTCCGCGACATCAACAACAAGGCCACGAAACCACAATCCACACACATAAAGACATACGAACGCCGGCCGTACTCGATACTACCACCACATCACATTATTCAACCAACAAACATACCACCACAGTTAACACGTACAAAATATACGAAAAGGATACTCCCTCATAGACTCACAGCAAGGTACGTTCAAATCCAATACCACATGTTTTCCGTATACTAATCCGGTGAAAGCAACACAACGACTACTAAAAGTACACATCCTACACGCCCATACATGATTGCACGTTCAAGCTACCTACCATATAACATAGATACAACTTCAAGGAAACGTAATGAATTCAATAATAACGTGTAACATAGTGTGATTCCAAATACCAACGTAGAAGTGGTTCAAGTATTACAAGCGTAATTTCATCATTTGTCCTCGCGACATTACTGTCGGTTACTGAGCGAGATCGGGAGACTGGGTTAGAGGATGATCAGCTGGTTACATTGTTTACCTGTTTTACATTTGATTAGTCGGTACTGGCCCCGTGTTGTTTTGTGGTATCTGCGGTGATCCATTCGGGGATGGTGAGCAGTTGGTTTAACAGGTACTGTTGATTGTGGCTGCTAGGATTGGAGGGATCGAGTCATCACGCTACCAGTCTAGAGGTGCTGTGTCATGAGTTTTGTAGTTGTATCTTTGGTGTAAAGAGTTTGTATTGAGTTGTATTGTATGAGGTACATTAATATTTTATAATTGTTCTTTTATTGTCTAATTTGATCTACTTCCCCGGGAAACCGAGATGGTGACACCGTCATACACTGAGATGGTCCTTGGTAAGGCGTCCTGGTGTGTGGGGGAGTTACAAAGTGGTATCAGAGCCGACAATTTTGGAACCTGAACCAATGAATCTAATGAATGTAGGGTGTCAACTAAAATAAACCTGGTGTACGTGCGTTGGGAGCCCCAGCCGATGCTAGATTTTGGGTGAGAAGGCGCCCTCATTTCAAAATCATGGCCCCATCGAACTTAAGCCAGACACGAGAATAAGGGTAGCTAGTAAGAGTCGTTGGTTGCTTAATGATGATTGTTGCGTGCGTCTATGTTTATGATAATATGTGTCAAGGTGTCTGTGGAAAAGTTTAGAGTGGGTGATGGAATTGTTGCGATGTGCGACCAGAGGTAAGTTAATCAATTTGTTTAACGATGATTGCGTTGTGTGATGATTGCTGCCTTGTAAATGTGGTTAAGGTGTATATCTTGTGAGTAGCGGAATCTGTGATGATGTGGTATAGGAGCTAAACCATGCAGGTACAGTAATTAATTGCTAAGTATGCTAAAAGGTAGGGTGTAATCGTTTCATAGCAAAGTGAGGAAGGAAGGTAGAAATGATGATCGAATTGGTAGTGGATGTACAAAATACGTGTTGATATGTGTTTATGTGGTAGGATAAGCTCTAACAGTGACGAGCCGATTGCACAGAACTCCGAACTATGCTAATTATTTTGCAGGAACAAAGAAAAGTTCAATTCCGTCTTCATTCTTGAACACTCGACCGAGTAGGAATTTGTACTCGACCGAGTAGACGATACTCGGCCGAGTATGAAGGTGCTCGACCGAGTGTCTATTTTGGTGACAATTAAAAACTCGTCCGAGCAGAGGGAATACTCGACCGAGTATTCGACACTCGGCCGAGTATGCCTAATACTCGACCGAGTATTGCTGTAGCGGGACTTACACGGGTTATACAAAAACCCTATTTCGTCCCACTCTTTCTTATTTCCGCCTCCCATCTTCACATCTCCTTCTCTCTAAAAATTTCATATTCCTCCTTCCTCAAGCTCTTGGGTGAACTCTTGGTGTTCAACTTGTTCTTATTTGCCCCAAATCAGATTAAGGTAAAGTTTTAACCCAATTTCTTCCTTTATTTTCAAGGTTATGGTGTGATTTAATTAAATTTCCGAAATTCCTTTATAAGTAACTGAAATTGAGTCTTATTCATGCTATACTTTTAATTGAATTGTATACAAACCTCGATTATACCGTTAATTGAGCAATTTCTTGATTTAAGTTGGATTTTGCGTTCTAAGGTTTGATAAAATCGTCATACCTTGCTCTTTGCTTGATTATCATACTATCTTAAGCCTCTTGATGATTGGAAAAAGGGGTTTTTGAGTAAAGAAGTGATGTTTTGGTAAAATACTTAGTGATTTGCTAAGGAATCGTTTTAAAAAGTTTGTCCCAAATTTTCATACAAGTATAAACAGTCCGTCTTTTGAAAGGTTTTGGTGTGCTTAACATCTTTGTTAAAGACTTATCTTTTGCAGCATGGTGAAAACCCGAGGCCTACCCAACAAGAGGATTCGTACTAATGTCCAGTTTGAGACGGGACAGTCAAGTAGTGAACCTATAGTTCCACCGGTGGAGGCACATCCATCGGTAATATTCTCTGATTTCAATCACCGTAAGGCTTTTGTGGCCCTTATGCGTCGTCCTTTCCGTCCCACCTGCTGTATTTATCCTGGTATTCTTGAGACTTTAGGGATTAAAGAGGACATATTTCATATATTTCGGATTCTGGGTATGGAGGGGTTATATCACCTGAGGAAGAAATCTTACCCCCACTTGACCTTGGAGTTTTTGAGCTCCTATGTTTATGACAAAAAGGGAAAGACTGTCTCTTTTCGTCTCTTGAATGAGGATCATGAGCTTACCCTACACGAGTTTGCTGACCATTTGGGTCTAGAGGCCGAGGGGGAGGGGTACCTTAGTGATGTGGCCAAGAACAGCGGTGCACCTCTTTACCTTCCATACTTGACTGGCCGACCTACTCCTAGCGCCAGTTCCATGCTAATTAATGATGTTCAGCATGTTGTTCTCCGTATGTTCTTGAGGATGATGATCTGCCTGTTGTATGCGAGGGATGACGTGAGTAAGCTTAATTCTCACGAGGTCATGTTGCTTATGTCTTATCTTAACCTACACCGTCAGAAACCGTTCTACTACAGTGCTCAAGGGGTAGTGTGCTCTAGTCTTGAGCGCATGGCACAGTCCGACACCCGACACATTGCTTGCGGGGCCATAGTGACACGCCTAGGTCAGCGCCTAACAGATTTTGAGGCCCCACCTCCTGAGGGGAATGAGTATGTAGAGATTGTGCCTACCATGGACGCTCAGTACTGGCGTCAGAACAGGTGGTTGAGGAAGATGGATGACGGGTCTTATGCTTGGAGAGTGAGGGGATCTATGTGGATGGTGCTTCCAGACCCAGCCCATCTCCCTGTTGTTGACAATTTGGCTGAGTGGGAGCCTTGTGCTACTCCTAGGCCTGCGCCCCAGACCTACCTAATTGACCCAAGGATTCTCTTGGACCTACCTGAGCCTATCACCGTGCCTGAGGGACAGCAGCAGGCACCTCCCCCACCTCGAGAGCGTCGTAGGGTGAGGCAGTCTAGGGCAGACCCGGTTGTACCTGAGCCCTCTTACTCCGCCCCTGACTTCTACCCTTACCAGTACTCGCCCTACCCTACAGTGCATGACCCCAGGATGCAGCCGAGTGACCTGGCTGAGCGGATCTCCACTACTTTAGTGCTCCGCAACATGCATGAGATGGCCCTTAACCAGGGCATAGGGACACAGCTAGCACAGCCTGTCTGGTGGAGGAGACCGGGAGTGGACACGGGAGTATTCTACAGCTACGGAGTTGATCCGAGTTACTGAAGGCCTTCGGAGGAGACTGAGTTTGGCTGCCTTGCGGGACCGTGGGGAGCCAACTATGGCAGTCAGCTAGGGGGAGATTCATCAGCAGCAGCAGCAGGTTTTCCAGAAGCGGGCAGTTTAGGTGCAGGTACCTCTGGTGCAGGCGGTGACGATGACATGGAGAAGGGTCCTCGTTATTGATCTTGTGTTGTTATATTGCTTGGATTGACTTCCTTGGTGTTGGACTTATTTCTTTTGTGTTGGATTTATTACTTTTGCGTTGGATGTTTACTTTCGGGATTTATTATTTACTGTTGGATGACTGTACTCGGCCATAAGGCCGCTATTTACTTAACTTATCGTGTGGAGACGTGTTGGATTTCGTTATGTTAGGGATTAGCTATGTATGGTATTGTTGTGAAGAATTTGGTTGCAGGTTAATTTGTGAATGCTCTACGTGATGGTGTCAAAGCCCTCTGCCTGCCATAACTCGACCAAGTGTAGTCACTACTCGATCGAGTAGAGCTTACTCGGCCGAGTATACAAATATACTCGACCGAGTAGCCATTTATACTCGGCCGATTATTGCTGATATAGAGACCCTGACGTGTAATAGCTATGTGAATTGCAAGAGTTATGTGAATAATTGTATGACGGAGTTCGTGGGTGCCTTATATTGTCATTTTGTGCAATAAATTGTTAAAAAGATGGACTATGATCATGTCACAGGTATGCGATTGCTTGGATAACATATTCATTTGTGAATGTTTAGTTATAGAGCATTGGTTAGTATCCAGGAACTTAATTGTTCAGGGGGATACCCGAGTCTTTAAACAATATAGAAATGTAACACAATACCCAGACGGTGTTGTGGCTGTCACCAGTCTTATACGTGTATATGTTTGGTTACGGTTATAATCGCCCCAAATGGATGAATGAAACTAGTGGCCGGTACATGTTCAACCTAAAAGCTTACGAATAAAGCTGCTATCTTTTGCTAACCCCATATTTGGATTTATATACACTACTTAATTGCTGAAACATTCTGTCTCTATGAGTCACGAGCGTGTAATGTCATAAAGTAAGTTGTGCTACAAGAGTTTATGGGTAATGTCACAGTCATGATGTGTGCGATGGCTTTGGGTACGGGAAGTAGCTAGCGGTGAACTTCGGGGACGAAGTTCCTTTAAGAGGGGAAGAGTAATGTCGCGAGGACAAATGATGAAATTAAGCTTGTAATACTTGAACCACTTCTACGTTGGTATTTTGTATCACACTATGTTACACGTTATTATTGAATTCATTACGTTTCCTTGAAGTTGTATCTATGTTATATGGTAGGTAGCTTGAACGTGCAATCATGTATGGGCGTGTAGGATGTGTACTTTTAGTAGTCGTTGTGTTGCTTTCACCGGATTAGTATACGGAAAACATGTGGTATGGGATTTGAACGTACCTTGCTGTGAGTCTATGAGGGAGTATCCTTTTCGTATATTTTGTACGTGTTAACTGTGGTAGTATGTTTGTTGGTTGAATAATGTGATGTGGTGGTAGTATCGAGTACGGCCGGCGTTCGTATGTCTTTATGTGTGTGGATTGTGGTTTCGTGGCCTTGTTGTTGATGTCGCGGAGACGGAACTTCGGGGACGAAGTTCTTTTTAAGGGGGGAAGACTGTAATACCCAGGATATTTAAGGGCCTTGTTGACTGACTCTGGTGACAAGACCGACCTTGGGGAGGAAGGGGGAAGGACCAGACTTACAACACATATTTGTTAGGATGACTTACTCGACCTAGCAGAGGCTACTCGGCGGAGTATCTTCAATACTCGACCGAGGAGACCCTACTCGGCCGAGTACTCTGGTACTCGACCGAGTATGGCTGTTGTTGACGCGTTAATATAAAACGCAAGTTCGCGAGATCTATTTCATTTCCCATTTCCTCGAAAGTTCCTCTTTTTCTAACCCTAGCCATCTCTCTCCCCTATCACCCTATCTCTATATACTCTCATGCCTATATTCTACACCTTCACCATGGGAAGGACGGGATTCACTTAGGAAGGATGGTGTGCGTAGTTGTCGTCTGTGCCGCCGTCGAGGCGTGCGATAGGATGCGTACTGGAGTCCTGCTTGGCTGTTATAGATGTCTTCCATAGTTCTGTCGAGGTAGGTTTTCCTACTCAGTACTGTTAATTGATTGTGACTGTTATTGTTTCATATCTTTTGTTATCTGCTGATCATCGGAGGTTGGGTGTTGTGGTGACGGTGTTAGTGTGGTTGTGTTGTGACGGTTGTGGTGTTGTGACAGCTGTGATGCTGTGTGTGTGATTGTGGTGGAGTCACTTGCGGGAGTGGCTTCACACCCTAGTTCGCCCTCCGTGGAACCCGTCACGGGAGGGGATGTGCACATTAAGGGACAGGGATTGTTAGTCGCTCGTTGATGAGCTGGACTAGGTGGGATGGGCTGCGGTCACCCACTGGCGGCAAGGATTACCTGTTGCGATGGGTAATCTGGCAGGACTACACACTTCGGTGGGTAGTCGGTTACTGAGCGAGATCGGGAGACTGGGTTAGAGGATGATCAGCTGGTTACATTGTTTACCTGTTTTATATTTGATTAGTCGGTACTGACCCCGTGTTGTTTTGTGGTATCTGCGGTGATCCATTCGGGGATGGTGAGCAGTTGGCTTAACAGGTACTGTTGATTGTAGCTGCTAGGATTGGAGGGATCGAGTCATCACGCTACCAGTCTAGAGGTGCTGTGTCATGAGTGTTGTAGTTGTATCTTTGGTGTAAAGAGTTTGTATTGAGTCGTATTATATGAGGTACATTAATATTTTATAATTGTTCTTTTATTGTCTAATTTGATCTACTTCCTCGGGAAACCAAGTTGGTGACACCGTCATACACTGGGATGGTCCTTGGTAAGGCGTCCTGGTGTGCGGGGGTGTTACAAAATGTGCATCCAATAATTTAAACCTAACATAAGAGAGCTTTCTAAGTCGGTTGATTTAATCCAAGTATCAAGTATAAGATGTCGAGTTGGATTAATGATTGATTTGCATGCAAGACGGAAATTAAACATCCATTTACCGTATTAGGTTTAGGGTGCATAAAATGATCCATTTGTCTTAGTAGGGCATTTTGCAAATATAATTTTGAATGAAAAGATAGTCATCTGATCCGTCCTATATCCGAGTTAATCGGAGTCGGGATCGTCCTAGGCTCATGCTGGAAAAGGGAACAGGCTCTGTACCAGACGGCTACATGAGGCGCGAGCCACCCGGCGATGTAAGAGGCCTCTTCCTGGTTTTGGAAATGAGAAATGGAGGGCCAGTTTAGGCGCGGGTTAGCCCACGGTTTATGTGCCGTGTTTTGACTTTTTAGAAAACATTATAAAACGTGTTGGAAATGGGTATTTGAACCCGGTTTGGTTTGAAGGGGTCGTTTAGACCGCATTTGTTGATTTGAAGAACTAGACTAGAATAATCATCACTATTTTGATAATATTCGGTGTCGGGTTCGATTTGTTAAACTTGACATGAATAGTTTTGAAAATAATTATGGACTAATTGTTTTAAGTCCATTTGAATGTAATTAGTCGGTACTCATCATCGTACCCGGGTTAAAATCCGGCATGGTATGTAGAACCAAGGATGACTTTGTGTTGGGGACTAATATGTTTATTTTGGAAATGTAAAGAAATGAAATAAAAGGTTTCAAAATACTTTTTAAATATCATTAACCAAATATTATCACCGAAACACGGATTTAACCGTCATGGTATGAGGAACCAAGGGTGAAAAATGTTTTATGGTTAAAACAAATAACACGGAATAAAAAGGGTTCGAAAATATTTGAAATGGTGAAAACCGATTACAAATACGAAAATAGGTTAAAGGGAAATGACGAGAACAAACACGGTTGACCTCTGACCTGGACACCCCATTTAGGCGCGGGCAAGTTGGCGACCTAAGGGGCTTCTGTCTCAGGCCAAATCAGTTTTGGCTCGTTTATTCCATGTTTTGGTTCATGTTATGCACATTTTAGCATGTTATAGTCATGAAACAAATGAAAACATAATAAAAGAGGATTTTTACACCCTCATACTTACATGTTTGGTTATGGCCAGTGACCGACGTAAGTGTAACAACTCGTTTGATCGGAAAAAACTCGGTTTAAAACCGTTTTGGTAAGTAAAAAGAGTGTTTTAAGTTTAGTGATGGTGTAGTGGTCGAAATGGTCGGTCAAGTGATTTAATGCACGATGACGGTACCAAACAATGTGTAAGGCTCGTATTTACGATGGTAGGTCGTAAACACGCGTCGGATTGTGACTTAAGAAGTCGAGACGAGAATTTTAAGATAGAAAAGAGGGGGCGGACACTCGCGTAACTCTCAAATGGGTGGCATTTGAGGGGTATTTATAGGAGAATGTGTGGTTGTGTGAGTTTTGAGCGACGTGGCCACCTGGGCTGCTCAAAGAGGCGCGAGCCACGTCGCGGTTCTTCGAGTTGTGTTGTCACTTTCACAACAAACGCAATCATGATTTGTTCTATCCTAGGTTTTGTAGTCACATGTTTGGTACTTGACCAACATGAATCCGAGAAAACTTAAGGTAGAAGATTTGAAATATTTTGTTTTTGGTGGTTGACTCGGTTTGACTCGTTGTTGGAGTCGGGATTTGAATTTTTGAGTCGGTTTTTGGTCCGGTGTCGGTTTTGACTCTAGTTAGTGTCATTGCAACCCCGTCGTCGTGCATTAAACACTCCAGGTATTTTTGAAATGTTTTGAGATATTTTATTTTCGAAATCGTTTTAAGTTTTCCGACGTAAAGTTGTACACAAACTGTCGATCAAACGCCGCGATTCCAAAACAGGTTGTAGTCCGATAATCATCGGGTGTTTGTTGGAGTCTCAGCAGACATCGGGTATCTCTGAGCCCCCACTTTGACTGAGGCTTAGACAGGGCGAAAGTCAAAGTAGAGCCCCAGGTCAATCGAAGATTACAACCTGGAGACCCAAGCGACGTCGAGGCGGCTCGAAAGGATTCGAGCCAAGGACCTGCCGTCGGGAAGGGCGACGCCAAGGTGACTCGAGGGTACGAGCCAAGGACCTGTCGTCGGGAACAGTTTAGAGTCTGTCGACTATCCGTGCGGGTCCTTTAAAGTCCGTTAGACTACGTATAAAGGCTCGTCAGCCATAGGAAGGAGTCATACCTAAGGCATCTTGTGGACAGCAGGGGTGCCCACGGGGGCGCTTGGGAGGAAAGAGAAACAAGCGTTTGCATTTTTGTTGGAGTCGCCACCAATTTTTATGGGAAATTGGAACCGTTCGAATACCTCATGCCATGTCTAGACACAAAGTAGAGACATGAACACTAAGCAATCGTTACCCTTAGCATTCTATGTCTAGAATGACTCTCGTGGATGCCAATGAACACAGGTGCTCACGGAGATCTGGAATAAGGGGTGAGGGTACGTATTAGGAAGCTCTTTTGATCGAACACCTAATCCCGCCCGCCTCGATAGCGGCCTCTACTAATGATTAGGGAAGTTATTCGTACTTGATATATCGTCGGCTATATGCATGCAATGCAACATCCAAGTTTTAATCGTAACATGTGAGAATTAATGCTAAGTCGGTTATCACGTAATTTAACATACAATTGAGTTGAATCGGGATTTTAGATTGATTGCATGTGAGAGCATGTAAATAAATCATACAAATGCGATAAATAATACAATAATAGAAAATTACAATAATTACAACGGATTAATGATTTATGTCGAAAATACCTTTAAAACGGATAATTTGAGAAAAAGAATAAAAGAACGAATAATTAACGAATAAATCAGAAGGTGATAATACGAATAATAATTAATTATACGTAAGCTAAATAAACTAGGTCAAGGCAAAAACGGAGTTCAGGGACAGAATTCAACCCGGAACAGGCGCAGCAGAGCTGCGTCCTTTGGAATAGGCGCAGCAGTTGCTGCGTCTGTTCCTGACCTGAATTCTGGCTGTGAAGCCGGAATTGCGTGTTGTTTATACTCGTCGGTAAATTTAATGATTGATTAAATTATTTACTCGGATGAAAGTGATTAACGGGTTATTTACATGTGAATGATGGGTCATAAAAGCAATAAAACATGAATGAGACGGAATTAAACGAATTATTTACATGAATGAATGATTAATTAATAACAAATTGACAAATTAAACTAATTAATTAGGTTAAATACAATGGATTAATGAATATATGATGGTGACGATGAATAAACAGATGGAAATAGATCAAAGGTCGAATTCCAGAAACTCAATATGAACAAATCGAATTTCTACAACCCGGATTGAATTTAATGACGAAAACCCGCAAATATGAAATTACTTGGGATTTAAGTCGAATTTATGACGAATTAAACATGTGAATGAATGATAAATGATATACATGTGAGATTAGTATGTGATTATATCAAAGAATTAACAAGAACAAACGAAAACAAATAAACACGACGAATTACAGAGGACGAAGGAAGAAGAAAGGAAGCAGGAACTGCGGCAGCCTCACGAAGAGGCGCAGCAGGAACTGCGCTCCTTCGAAGAGGCGCAGCAGTTGCTGCGTCCTTTCTCGACGGTCATCTTTTGGAAATCCATAAAAAGAGGTTTTGAACACGGTTTTAAAAATCGATTTTAAGAGGTATTTTCGACATAAACCTTACATTAATGATACAAAAAGTAAATAACAATAATAAAACAAGGATTATACACCCTCAGACTTACATGTTTGACGAGACGAGAAGGACTAAGATATCGATTAGTGATGCTCGACGCGAATGTAAAGAAAGTGCCCTCGTAAGAGGAAAACGATTAAATTAATTAAGTTGATTGATGTGGAGTTGGTCAAATTGGTCGGTCATGCAAACGAGGCTGGTACTCAGAAGGATCCGACTTACGTGGTCGAATGTTCAAGCACGTAGACGCCAAAAAGTAAGAACAAAAGTCTAGAATGCAAAGGGAGAAGAGAAGGGCGGACACTCGCGTGAGAAATATGAGGAGCGAAGGCTCCTATTTATACTAATCACGTGAAGGAATTAGGGTTTCAGAGACTCTTTGGATGTGAATCTCGGAAAGATATGAAAAAGATATGAGAATTACACAGAAAAGGACCTGGGAAGAGGCGCAGCAGCCACTGCGTCTCTTGGAATAGGCGCAACACCTGCTGCGTCTGTTCCCAAGTGGTTTCCTCCTGCGGAAGAAAGATTTCCGTGTTTAAGTTATGGTAGGACGGAATAATTTGGTTTTCCTTAATATCTTATGTGAATATTACGGGAAATTGTTTACCAAAGGATGAAAATTATGAAATATGGAATAGAAATATCCGGAACATTCCAGAACATTCTGACTCGGGATTTAACGGTTATCAGAAAATGAAGACGGTTTTAGGCCCGGACTCCAAATGTACTCTAATTACTGTCAAAACGACCGTATCGGCAAGTACATGACAACTAAGAGGTAGACATTAATATTTGAGCAATCACTTGATGATAAACTTACGAATTGTCACAAATCGTTCCGCGTAGCAAACATGCGGCCCAATCATCACCGGGTGGTTTGCGAGAGGTGCGTAAACGAGGTATCTCTGAGCCCCCACTTTGACCGAGGCTTGGACAAGGCGAAAGTCAAAGTATAGCCATCAGTTAATCAAGATTACAACCCGACGACTATGGCGACGCGAGGCGCTCAAGGGGTCCGAGCCAAGGACCTGTCGTCGGGAACATTTTAAAGTCGGATCGACTATCGGGAGGGTCGTATAAAGTCCATTAGACTAAGTAAGGAAGCTCGCCTTGACCATAAGAAGAGACCATACCGAGACTTCTTTCTCGAGATGCTTCCGGGAGGTACATGGGAGCTATTGAGCGAAGATCGGGCGTAAGGACTAAATAAGGTGAGTAGCAGGACACAAAGCGGAACGAGGCTGAAAGAAGACTGCTTGGGTAGTCTTCGAGAAATAATCGCGAATAGCAGGACACAGGCGGGAACTGCTGAGGAGAAGACTGCTTGGGTAGTCTTCGAGAAGCATTATAAATAGCAGGACACAGTCGGGAACTGCGGAGGAGAAATCTACTTAGGTAGATGTTAATCTTCATGTCTTGAGAGGGACAATACGTCCGCTTACTCTCGCTGGGGACATGATTGGGAATTTGTAACACCCCGATTTATAAAGGAGCCTCTAGCAAGACATTCCCTAATAAACCGGACTGTTACCATCTCGGTTTCCCGAGGTAGTGAATAACAAATTAAACTCCAAGGCAAATTACATAATTTCTTTAACTTAACTTTTTACAAAACCTCATTTACATCAAATTACAAAGAACTAACATAAATAAAAGTGAAAGTCTTCTAAGTGATGATCTAGCTACTAAGTCTTCTGATCCAGTGTCTCACGCCCATCAAGCTCCCATCCTATCTCGTAAACCCTGTCAAGTCTCGCTCCCAATATTTGGATCGTCACGGTGTTCACGAATACACGTGGTCAACCACGAGGTTGAGTAGGGAATACAATGAAACAACAAAATATGATATGCATGCTCCTCCGTCACCTCCACCTCCATCTCAACTCATATCTCATAACCCGAACGCCTGACCATACCGATCCCCAGAGACTATATATCGACCGTAGCCGTCTGCCGCTCGCATGTTTGAGGACACCAGGGCAAGTCCTGCAGAACCCGCCTGGGCCTTATCACAACATCATCATCACCACACCACGTCACTACAACATCCTCCATCTCCAATGCATATGAATGCTCAAGAAATTAATGCAACACAATATGTATATCATTGAACTGGTAAATCATAGAATCATGCCGGTTACCAAATGTTGTGATAATATACTCAATACGATCAATTCAGTCAAGCACATCCCAGTATATGAATCATAACGTAAATCGACAACCAAGAATCAAGTCACGTTCATAGTTTGGTCATAAGAAACACAAACAAGTCAACACAATTCAACAACGCGATAATAAGTCGAGTGTATTTCCCTACCTTTTCGCAATCCAAGCACACAAGCAATCAATTATGATCCTTCACATATCCATCACCTACATAACATAATTATGTATAATTACCACCTACTCAATCAAATAATCATGCACATAACCTAGACTCATCATAACTTAATAGGAATATCAACTTAAAGAACAAACACGATTTTTCCTGATTTTCCAGCACATGACAGAATCGGAATAAAATACATAACTAATTCCAGAAAAATCAAATTGATACAAGGCCAATTGGATTGGAACCCCATGAGTCTTAGCTACAAATTACATCTAACGTGTTTTTCTCAAATTCCAAACTTATCAAGAGTTTTCAGACTGATTTCCAAAAACTGACAGAAACCGTCGCATAAAAAGTATTGATTCATAAAACGAATTTAAAACATTATTTTGCAGTAATTCCAAATCCTATTATCATCTAGACTATACAAAGATGATGTATGAAGAAGCCTCATAACTGAATCGACATAAAAATTAGGGTTTCAAATCATTTTCCACAACCAAATCAGATTCGCGGACTTTTCAGCGACATGTTCATAAATAAATCACCTAGGACAAACCATAAAGAATTTGACTACGAGATTTTATATGCATAAACTAGACATCAAATAAACAGGACTCACTTTTCAAACTTTTTGAAGACGAACAATTTAAAATAGTATAAACAATGGAATGAAATCGACTTACAAACAGGGAAATCGAATTAGGTTGGAATCGATGAGAAATCTTCAATCAAATGAAAGGCTCGACAATTCTTCTTCCTCTCCCTTTCTCTAGGTTTAGAAATGGTTTTATGAATGATAAAATGAAAAGGGGGGGAGAGGGAGAGCGGCTCTTAGATTAGGTTTCGGGTAAATGGTGGTTACATGTTCCGGGTAGGGCAAATGGGTTAAACGGGTATGGTCGTTGGGTAAATGTAGATGGGTAATTCTTGACCCAAAAGACAAAATGTGATGTAGCCCGACTCAGCATATACGATATAAACCCGACTTAATAACATTCACGATATTACGATGCAACCAATATAAAATGTATAATACTAATATATAATAATATCCGTTTAATCGATTATATAAAATACGGGGTATTACAGAATTAATCTCCATGTCGTGAGAGGGAAAGTCTATCCGCTTAATCTCGTTATAATGAAGGCGTGTCGAATTCTGTGAAGGAATAAATGCTCGTTGCGACAAGCAAAGGTCTTGAAAGGAATAAATAATATGCAACAGTCTGCTGCTGGCTTGAGAAAATGCGGGTCGGAATGAAAGAAAATCGTCAAACGGACCAAAAGGATAAAATAGCATCGGGGAAGAGGCGCACCAAAGATGGGCCCACAAATAACGAACTCATAACGAATTTTTGAAAATCCGTATGGAGGGAACACAAGGAAGAGGCGCAGAAGAGTCGCGTCTCTTGGAAGAGCGCGGCCACCGCCGCGTCTATTCCCCAAAGTGTTTTTTCTGCGTAAAAACGCGATAATCAGGAGGTATATGTTCATTTGTTCGAAACATAATTTACACATTTCTCTCTCAAATCTTCACCATTTCCACCAAGGTTTGATTCAAAAGCTTGCATTAATCATGACTAATCGAGGTATGTGTCTCATTCTTGCATTAATCTTCCGTATTTGCTCAATTTTGAGTCGAAAAAATTAGGGTTTATGACCCAATTAATCGAAAATTTTGGGCTTTTCCCCCAAATGCATTTGCTTTGTGAAATTGACATTAGAAATGGATAATTGGTAATATTAGGAACATAACCATGTATTTGTCTCGGATTTTCGTTGAGTTTTGAGCCTTTGGATGAAATTTGAGACGGTTTCACAGCTAAACCGTAAATCGCTTCAAAAATAGCCTTAGGATCGCCCATTTGTGATGAAACCTGATATTTGGGATCCTTGAATGATGGGTAAGCTTTCTACCATCTCGGAATTTTGGTTTGTGACGGCTTTTTCAGGACACCTTTCTAGGGCATAATCGCTGTTATAACGAAATGCTGCCGAAATTTCGACTCGAACTCGGAACTAAGCTTCAAATTAGGCTTGACTTGACCCAAATTACCATATGAGTGATCGGGTTGGTGAGAATATGGCCAACGATGGCGAGAAAAGAGCGATTTCAGGGCTTCCGAAGGCTCGAAAATCCCCTAACCAAGGCTTGTCGTCACGTGACGCGGCCTAAATTTGCTTTAATGTTGCAGGTGACGTGGCTTCTACTTATGGGAGGACTCCCATGGAGATAGACGTTGCTACTGTCGAGGAGGCTTTAGAGCAGGCCTTCACCGCCGCGGTGATGGCTGCTGGGGACGAGGTCCATGAGGAGGAGGTTGTTGAGGAGGAGGAGGCCCCGAGACGGGCCAACAATGGACGAGGAGGTCGTCAGCTGAGAGGAGCTCCTGCGTGGGCTGAGACTTGGGAGAGTAGGCACCTGTTGTGGGCTGCAGAGGGTCACCTGTCCTACAGGACGGTGAAGAGCTTGGTAAATAGGAATTCACTACTTATTACTCATCCTCTTTCATTCATTTATATCTCTTTCGATTTTCATTCAAAACTAAAGATAGCTTTTTGTTTCAAATCACAATAGGAGGCCGGGAACATCAGGTCGTTCTCGGGCTACACGACAGCGATGGAGCACTACGAGCGGTAGTCGGGTCGGCAGAGAGCGCCATGATCGAGCATGGAGCGTTTGGTCCTTTGGTGCAGGCCTGGAGGGATATCGCGAAGAGGAAGCTGCGGGCTAACCTTAGCCTGGTCCGCGCTTTCTTGGACCGATTCTGGGATACGACTTCCACGTTTCACATGCCTTTTGGTGAGGTGGGAGTCACTTTGGAGAATTACGGCATGATTTCTGGTCTGCCGTGTGGGACCGAGGAGGTGGAGTGGCCGGAGACTGCCATGAGGGTGGACTCGGCCGAGGCGAGGAGATTGATCGGCTGGAACTTGTCGCCGAAGGCCGTCACAGTGCCGGATTTGGTGCCACCTCCTACGTTCGAGACTACTTTGCTGGAAAGATCCCGGCGCTGGTGACGATTGACGGGAGGGAGACGGCTCCTCCTCCCTGTACAGCTGAGCAGAGGGCTCGTTTGTGGCTCTGGTGGTTTCTGTCTTCGATTTACCTCGGAGACAAGGGCGAGAGGCTGTTGACGAAGCTTCTTCCCTTCCTTTCCGACCTGAGTTCCCTAGGGCATTGGGACTGGGTCACTGCTGGCTTTGCGGTCCTCATCCGCTTCATGAGGGCCATGGTTCGTCCGGAGTTGATGGAGAAGGGGACTTCTCCTGGCGCGCTGTCGGACTCGGGACGGACTCGCCGGAGGTAGGAACCTTCCTTTAGACCAAAGTTAATTCCTTTCTTTATCAAATCCTGAAAGATCATTATTGATTATTTTGCTTTATAGGCGTGGGTGTACTCCTACTTCCCGAGCCTCGCGCCCAAGAGGACGGAGCCGCTGGAGAAGGCCTATCCTGTGGTGAGGGATTGGGTGATGTGCAGGACGAAGAGCAAGCGTTCTTCTCACGGTGTCTACCGGCGGGATGTGAACGCTCTTCAGCTAGACAGCGTAAGTATCTTACTTATATTCATTTGCTTCTATATTGCTTTGATCATAAGAATGATTCCTTGATTATCTTGTCCCAGTGGGTGCCCAGGCCTTGGGCGGAGTACGCTGACACTCCTCCTTTTGTGGCTGAGGTCCTTCGACCTAGGAGCTCGAGCCGGCTACTGTTGAGGACGTCGATGGGTCCGGTGTGGTACTTGGGCAAGCGCTTGGCTCGTCAGTGCTCTCGGGACGTGTTGACGGTTCCCATCGATCCTCCTAGGACGATGTTCAGAGAGCCTTCTGAGGCAGAGAGGGAGGCGGACTTGGCTGGCGCTAGTGGTGACGCCCTCCTTCTTCCTGGCGAGGACTACTCGGCGTTCCTCTACGGGAGGTTGGCGTACTGGCCGATAGTGGTGAGCATCTTTTACTCTTCCTCTTTACTTGATTTTTTGAGAACTATGATGAAAGATCACCGATTAACGAGAAATATTTGGTTTTGCAGGAGGTTGAGGCGGCGGGCATCGAGCCCCTAGAGTACCCCGAGACCCTCGAGTATACTGACGCGACCGGGAGGACGACGATCTCCGAGTTGCGTGACTATGACGTAGCTGTGACGGATGCTGGCCTGGACGATTGGCAGCATCTGATTCGGAGGGTAAATCCTCTAACTTTGCATAACTTTTGTGTAAAAACACATTTGATTGAGTTTGTTCAATTGTTGAGAACTTCTTTTTGAAAATGCAGGTTGCGCCGTCTCGGTTCGTGGCGTTGTGGAGGGTGGCCAACCGGCTGCGAGCTACTGCCGTCGAGGCACTTGTCGGCATTCGAGGTCGTCAGGTATGAACCTTGCGCCTATTTCATTTTTGAATTTTGATTTTCCAACTTTTCTTGAAACGATTGACATGAGCCATTTTGTTGTTACAGGGGGACCGCGAGCTGGAGCGAGAGTTGACCCAGTCTCGGGAGGAGACAGCTCGCTTGTTGAGGGAGCTCGAGGTTCGGGACGCCGAGATTGCCGCTCTTGCGGCAAGAGTCGCAGAGCTGGAGAGCGACCAACAGTAGTTTTGTGTCGCTTTTTTTGTTTGCTTGTTGGCTGTATTTTGCACAGTTGTACATTTGGACCTTCATTTGGAACATTCTGGACTTTGTTTGGGGCTCGAGCCCCCAGTTTGTTGCACATTTCCTTTTTTGGTTGTATATACAATGGTCTGAGTGCCTTTGCTGCTGGGTTGCTTTGCTTGTACCTGCAGGTTAGCTTTGAACAGGTTTGGTAGATGACGGTTTACGCCGTCATGCCGCCGAAATTTACCTAGAAAATCACGCAAAACATACATTTATATATACATATGGCCTTAATTAGCGCAAAACGAGTGACTCAAAAGAATGCAAAAAAAATGCAAAAAATCTGCCGGAAAGATGACCGGACGGTAGGGAGGGTTACCCCCTAAAAAAAGAAAAAAAAAGAAATCTATAAGTTGGAGGTGAGATGATAAAAGAATGAAATAAATGAAATTAAATCGAAATGAGATTTATTTCCTAAAATGAATTAAAAAATGAAAATTATTTCCTAAAATGAAAATGGAAATTATTAAAAATGAAAATTATTTCCTAAAATGAAAAAAAAATGTGCAAGTGTGGTAAAATTGCGAAAATGTCTATGTCGCCTCGAGATGCGTGCCCGTGGAATTAGGAAACCTGAAACATGGCAACTTTCACGTATTTACCAAAATAATAACCCATAGGAATAGGAAACTATTCGTCATGGAATTAGGAAAGATCCAACGCGGAAAATCACAGAAGTTAAGCTAAGGAAGAGGCGCAGCATGAGCTGCATCCCTTTGAAGAGGTGCAGCAGGTGCTGCGCCTATTCCCAAGTTGTTCTATTATGGCATATTTTTGGAAACAGAAATTAGTATAAATAGAAACGTCGATGGAGCTTTTATTCACACAATTCTTCCGTCTCTGCTTCGTCTAATTACATAAAATTCTCAAAATAATCTTTTCGTCATGAATACTTTGGAGATTCGCTTGAAGGAATGGACCAACGAATTTTCGAACATGGAGAAACATGATATGGGTGCTTATAATTTTGGGTCTTTGTTGAGTTTAAAACTCATCAAGGTTGTTAAACCGTTCTTGGATGCTTGTCTTGACTATTGGGACCCGAATTACCATGTGTTTGCGTTCCCTGGAGGCGATATTTGCCCATTTCCTGAAGAAATTGCCGCCATTGGTGGGTGGGATCCCGAACACTTACCTGCCATTCCTTCTACTTCGCAAGGGTACAAGAGCAAATTTAGAGACTTGCTTGGGTTGACTAGACTTGAGGTGGACCGTCTAGTGACTTCGAAGGGAGTGCAAATGTTGGACTTCATAGATCGATTCATCAACAGGGCCGACCCCACCATTTCTCATGTTGCTAGGCGAAGGGCATTTGGGTTTTGCTTGTTACATGTGTATGTCTTCCAAGGGTATGTTGATGAAGACTTGAGAGGCGATCCCCGTCTTCTGGGCCTTGTTGAGCAAATGGAGCTGCGCAGGAGCCCAGCTTGTTTATGCTTAGGAGAGATTCTTTTGGGCTTGGATAATAGGAAAGCCAATCGTGACCTACCGTATTTGGGAAGTCCGGTCATTCTGCAGGTAAAAGACATTTTTTCTTCTTTTTCTTTTTCTTTTTTTTGTTTTCGTTTTTTTTGTTTTCGTTTTTTTTTTCGTTTTTCGTTTTTTTTTCTTTTTTTTTGTTTCTTTTTTTTTTTTTCGTTTTTCGTTTTTTTTTTCCGTTTTTCGTTTTTTTTTTTTTTTTTATCTAATATCCGCTTTTGGTAGGTTTGGCTTATGGAACGGCTCCGATTGATCGAGCCCCCAGTTTGTGTTCCTTCCTATCATGCTCGTTCAATTGCAATGAGGACTAGGCTTTACATGGTGGATTTCACCCGAGTCTGCAATTATTGGGAGAAAAAACTGAAGAGCGATGATGGCCCGTTGATTAGGTGGATTGTACCATGGTGGCACCTCAAATCTGTCACTGGAGTGTCTTCTTTGGATCTTACTCGGTCCGTGCGCATTCCTGGATTGGAGTTTATGGTGTGCATCTTCCCGGAAAGGCTGATGAGAGACAGTTGGTTGGGTCAAAACAGGACGATCCCGAAGCTTGATACCGTCCCGCAGACTGCTATGGCGCTTACTACAGAGAGCCGAAGGGAGTGGGCCATTAAATGGGCTCAAAGAAATGTATGGTTCTTGAACTCTTCTGTAAATGCCTTGTGGGTGTCGGATTCTTATCTGCGATGGAGAAAGGCTACTACTCCGAAAGAGCGCGAGAGAAGGAGGAAGCGCGAGCCCGTTGACTACAAGGTGCGCGAGGTAGAGAAAGAGAAAGAGAAGCATCTGACAGAAGGAGAAGAAGAAGCCGGGCTTCGAGTTATTCATCCTTCGAAGAAACCGAAGATCTCTCCTGTCGTGGAAATGGTGATTGGTAAAAATGGAAAGTCTAGGCCTCGAGAAAGACCTTTGGTGATTAGGTCTGAAGTGGCGCAAGAGCGTCCGGCTCGAGGTCGTGACAAGAAATATGACAAGAATGACAAGGGCAAGGGGAAGATGGAGGAATAGCCCGAGTCTTTATTTATTATTTGATTATTATTATTATTATTATTTATTGTTGTAATAAAAGGTGGGGTTTTTAGAATCCTAGCCTATTCTATTTTTATTATGTAGCGTACTATTATTATTAGAATGAATGAAATAAAAAGGTTAAATGGTTATGAAACCGTTGTGATTTTCTATTTATTATTCTTGTCGAATTCCAAATGCAATGCAAATGTCCTTCTATTTACATTTTAAATATAGTGGGTTGTATCCTGTGAAGGATTGCCTACGTATTCACTTAAAAAATGAAATCAAACCCTTGCGCGTAGTTCGAGTAAATGTAAAAGAATAATCGTTCTAAGCAAGAGCTTGTAACGAACTTAGAAAATAAGCATGAGCTTTTTGCTTACTCTGGAGGTGCAAATTTAGTTTATTTGATGATACGAGGATGACAAATTTGTTAAAATACAAGAGTACAGTGACATTAGCTTATTTCAGCTTGGCCAGGGGCCGTTTGTTTAGTGTCACAAGAGCGACACGTGGTGTTATGCGAGGCGCGTTTTTGTTCCTATTCTAGGCATAGTACCGTTTTAGTTGGTCAAGGTTTGTTGGGTTTGAAAACTCATTCCCATCTAGGTCATTGATTCTAACCGCACCCCCCGGGAGTATGGATTTGACTAGAAATGGTCTGGCCCAATTAGGTTTGAATTTTCCCCGTGGGTCAACAGGTAAAAGAGCTCTAACCGATTTGAGTACTAAGTCTCCTTCCTTGATGTTCCTTGGCCTAACCCTTTTGTTGAAAGCTCGTTTGATACGTGCTTGATATGTTTGGACATTATGCAAGGCGCGTAGCCTACATTCATCCAGGAGGATGAGTTCTTCATATCTATCCCTCTTCCAATCGGCTTCCGGGATTTGACTTTCGAGTAAAATACGCAAGGATGGTATCTCTAGCTCGACTGGTTGTACAGCTTCCATGCCGTAGGTTAAATAGAAAGGAGTAGCCCCAGTGGGCGTCCTAACAGATGTACGATATCCCCACAAGGCGAAGGGTATCTTGCTTGGCCAATCTCTATAGTTGTCAATCATTTTATTGAGAATCGTGACAACATTCGTGTTTGCCGCCTCTACCGCGCCGTTAGTCTGTGGTCTATAGGGCGAAGAGTGGTGATGCCTAATCTTGTATTTGGCTAGCAATTGCTCGGTCTCAGCTTGGAAATGTGATCCATTATCACTAATGATCTCATGTGGGCAACCGTATCGATAGATGATGTTGTTTTGTATGAACTTTGCTACATTTTTAGCCGTGAGACTGGTGTAGGAAGCTGCTTCTACCCATTTGGTGAAATAGTCGATTGCCACTAGGATGAAACAGTGGCCTCCTGTTCCGGCCGGGGTTATCTTCCCGATTATGTCAATTCCCCAAGCAGAAAATGGCCAAGGAGATGTCATTGTGTAGAGCAATGAGGGAAGGACATGTTGCACATTCCCGAAGATTTCGCAATTGTGGCAATGTCTTACATATTTGATGCAATCGGATTCCATTGTGGTCCAATAATACCCCAATCGTGTGATTTTATTTGCCATCATGGGCCCACTCATGTGAGGACCGCATTCTCCATCGTGGACTTCTTCCATCACTTTTCGTGCCTGTGAATGATCAAGGCAGCGTAAGATTACACCAAGAGGTGTCCTTTTGTATAATTCTCCTTGCATGAGAACGTATTGGGAAGCTAGTAGGCGTATAGCACGTTGTCCCCTCTTATCTATATCGGGTGGATAGGTACCATTGAGCTTAAAATTCAGGATTGCTTGGAACCAGGGTTCCTGCGCGATCTCCTCTTCATCGTTGATTTGGTAGACATAAGCCGGCTCTGACCGTCGTTCGATGCATAAAGGCATTTCCACCATGTGATCTGGCATATTAATCAAAGATGCAAGTTTCGCAAGAGCGTCTGCAAATTGATTTTCTTCCCGAGGTAGGTGTAGGTATGTCACGTGATCAAAGAATTGGGCAACTTGGTCTATTCTGGCTTGATAAGGTGCGAGGCTTTCGCTTCGAATTTTCCAAGATCCTGTAACTTGGTTGATGATCAAGGATGAATCTCCGTGTACTCGGAGGTTTTTAATGCCTAAGCTTACTGCCGCTTGTAATCCGATGAGACAAGCTTCGTATTCTGCAGCATTGTTTGTCACCTCGAAGTCGAGTTTGACAGCAATTGGTGTATGCTCGCCTTCAGGAGAAATGAGCAACACTCCTATTCCAAATCCTCTTAAGTTTGATGCTCCATCAAAATAAAGGTCCCAGGAATCTACATCAGTTTGGAGTATACCCTCGTCTGGAAATGACCAAGTGTCTATCGTTTGTGCGTCATTGATGGGATTTTCTGCGAAGAATTCGGCGACGGCGCGACCTTTTATAACTTTCAGCGGCACGTATTTGAGGTCAAATTCTGAGAGCATCAGAGTCCATCTTGCTAGGCGTCCGTTGAGGACGGGTTTCTCGAAGAGGTATTTGACTGGATCCATTTTGGAGTATATTTTGACGGAGTAGCTAAGCATGTAATGGCGTAGCTTCTTCGTTGCCCAAACAAGAGCGAGGCATGTCTTTTCAAGTTATGAGTATTTACACTCGTATTCCAAGAACTTCTTACTAAGGTAGTAGATAGCTCTTTCTTCATTTCCTACAGTTTGAGCCAGCATGGCACCCATGGCTGTTTCGGTTACTGTGAGATATAAACCAAGAGGTTGATCTCGTTGAGGTGGCATGAGCACTGGTGGTTTAGCCAATATCTCTTTGATTCGGTCGAACGCCTTCTGACAGTCATCATCCCACATGGTATGGTCTGTTTTCTTGAGTTTCTTGAAGATAGGCTCACAAATCATTGTAAGTTTCGATATGAATCGACTTATATACTGCACTTTTCCCAGGAATCCTCTGACTTCTTTTTCTGTTTGAGGTTGTGGCATTTCGATCAGAGCTTTGATCATGGACGGGTCTATTTCTATACCTCGTTGGCTAACGACGTATCCTAGGAGCTTGCCAGATGTTACTCCGAATGTGCATTTCTGAGGATTGAGTCTCATGTTGTACTTTCGTAGCCTTGTGAAAAATTTGCGAAGGTTCGCAATATGCCCTTCTCTTTCCTTGGATTTGACAATCATGTCATCTACGTATACCTCAACTTCTTTGTGCATCATGTCATGTAAGAGTGTAGTTGCGGTGCGTTGGTATGTAGCTCCGGCGTTGATCAATCCAAACAGCATGACCGTATAGCAATAGGTTCCCCATTGAGTGACGAAGGTGGTCTTATGCATGTCTTCTATGGCCATCTTGATTTGGTTATAACCCGCATATCCATCCATGAAGGATAGTAACGCGTGGTCTGCAGTATTGTCCAGCAATATGTCGATGTGAGGTAGAGGGAAGTCATCCTTTGGACTTGCTTTGTTTAAGTCCCTAAAATCAACACAAACACGGATTCTCCCATCCTTTTTGGGTACGGGTACTATGTTGGCTACCTAGTCAGAATACTCGGAAACTTTGATGAACCCGGCTTTGAATTGCTTGTCAACTTCTTCCTTAATCTTTAGAGCCCATTCTGTCCTCATTCGTCGAAGCTTCTGTTTTACGGGTTTGAAACTTGGCTTAATCGGAATCCTATGTTCAGCGATATCCCTGTCGCTCCCTGGCATGTCTTTGTAGGACCAAGCGAAAACGTCTTTGAATTCATTTAGGAGGTCTATGAAATCGGCCCTTTCAGTAGAGCTCAAGGTAGTCCCTATCCTAAGTTCTTGGGGTTCTAGTTCGGTTCCTACGTTGATGTGTTCGGTGTCCTCTATTACTGGTCCCCCTTCCCCTTCCTGCAGTATTTCTTTGGCTACGTAGGGAGGTATTTCGATCGAGTCTGGGTCTTGGTCATCCTCAGTATCATCGTAAACAGAATTGCACTCAAGATAACACAAAGAGTAAGCAGAACCTGATTTATTCATATTAAAATTTGAGTAGAGTTGAAACAAAGAAGCCAACTGATCCATGGTCAGTGGCGGCAAAGGGACAGTGGTTGGGACATTTCCCGAACTACTGTGACTACTCGAGGCTAAGCTAGGAGAAACAAAGGGAGTGGGGATGACGACAGGAGGAGACTCTCTAATGACTTCTCTAGACTCCGACTCTGACTCCGACTCCGACTCGAACTCATCGTCTTCTGGTTCTCCTTTGAACATCTCTCCTTCTCCAGTGGTGAGCTTGAAGAGTCTTCCTTGATTGTTTGTCCACTTGATTGATCTTCTCCATCCTTTCTGTTGACTTGCGTTGGTTTCTGTGATTAACGCGGTGGGGTTAAAGCGATCGTCTTGAAGTATCATGGTAATGATCTCATCCTGGGCGGCCCTAACAAATCGATCTTCTCCGAACAATAGGCTAACAGCTTGTTCGTCTAAGCAAGGTGCTTGACGGGTTTTGACGGTAGGAACCGTTTCTGGAGGGATAAAGTAGAAATCGTGAAAGATCTCGATTCCGGCTAGCTTCCTCTCGAGATAATGCCAAGGCTCGGAAAATCCGTGAAAGAGTTCTAGACTTCCTTCTTGAACAAAGTACCCCTTTAGAGTAGGGAGATAGGGTCGCATTTGGACTCCTACGTGCTTGCGGTTTTGGACTTGAGCAAGCATTTCGAGAACCTCTTCTTTAGTGGGTTTGTACCCTAGTCCAAGTGGTATCCTTTTTGAGTTGCCTTCCTTATATGGTGCGAAGGTGTTTCTTCGAGTAGGGTTCAAAGGCATTCCAGGGAAGTATCCCTGGGTTTTGAGCATGTGGTTGACCACCAAGTTGGAGTAGGGATCATAGTATAAGGGTGCCAACTCACTTTCTATGACGCTTATGCTTTGGAAGCCCCCAAGTTCGTATACGGGATCTGCAAGGACTTGATTGTTCGACTGTTTTTCGATTATTGCCTTGATGGGTGACGAAGTGATAGTCACTACTTTGCCATTTAGTGGGATTTTGATCTTTTGATGAAGAGTGGATGTTACTGCTTTGGAAGCGTGAATCCAAGGCCTTCCCAGAAGTATGTTGAAGGAAGCTTCGATGTCCACTATTTGTAAGTTAACCTTTCGCTCAATTGGCCCTGTGGCTATGGTTAGGTTAACAAGTCCTACCACCTTTCGTCGTGTACCATCATATGCACGCACACCTTGATTGGTAGGGGTCCAATCCGACTCTTTCATGCCTAGTTTGTATGCCGTTTTGAGGGGTATGACGTTGACCGCGGAGCCATCATCTACCAGGGTCATTGGCACGTTCTTCTTTAGACAAATTACAGTGATGTAGAGAGCTAAATTGTGACTAGCGCCAAAAGGTGGTAAATCTTCGTCTGAGAAAGTAATAGGATTAATTAGCTTCGGTGATTCTTGGAAGACCAAGTTGACTACATCTTCGGGTGTCGAGTTATGTGCTACATTTAGTTTGGCCAAAGCTTGTAGTAAAGCTTGGTGGTGTGGGAATGAGCTTGCTATTAATTGCCAGACTGAAAGATCAGCCTTCGTTTTCTGTAATTGCTTGAGCAAATGGTCAGTGGAGTCCTCTTCGTTATCATTTGGTGTGATAACGTTGGTTGGACCATTTTGAGTAGTGCTTTGATATGGACGACCCGAGCGAGTTAGGTGGTCCACATCTTGGTCTTCATCATTTTGGACTATTTCCTTGACTAGGGAGTTCTCAATGAGGTACTCGTCCTCGTCATCGTCGGCCCAAACTCCATTGATTGTAGCTAGTTTCCTCATTCTCATGATTTCATCCTCTAGTCGTGTGATTTGGTCGACTAGTTTATCAACCACGGTGACCACTTCTTGCATAGTAGCATTTTGAGAGAAGATTAGTGGCACATGTTCTTTGGGTGTTGCGTTGGGATCGCGTAAAGTTGTCACAATATTTTCTAATTCCCAAGCTTGCCTATCTACACTCCTTGCCCATGTGATGAAGTCGGAAATGGTAGGGGAGATAGTAGAGTAGAACCCTTCATTCTCGATGGCATGGATATCACTTTCAACTGGAGAAATGAGGTGTGAGCAATCTAAGGTAGATTCGTCACTTGTAATTACTAGAACTCCAAGAGGATTCTGAGTGTTGTTGGGTTTACCTCCCGGCGGTATTGGAAATCGACCATCTTCAATCATGTCTTGAAGCACATTTTTCAACTTGTAGCATTTTTCTGTGTCGTGCCCCTTGCCCCTATGGTATTCAGAGTATGAGTTCTCGTCCCAGAATTTGGATTTCCTTTCGGGTTCGGGAGTAGGCCCAATGGGTTGGAGTTTACCTTGCTTCATTAACCTTTTTAGAGCGTTGGAGTAAGTGTCCCCAAGATTTGTGAATTTCCTTGGTGGGGTAGTTTTATTGGGTGGCTCGAGAAGGTTAACTTCATATGTCTTGCTAGTAGAGCCGTATGAACGACTTGTTGAACCTTGATATCCTCGACCTACCGTTTTGGACAAGAGTCCTTTACGGATGTCATCTTCAATCCTTGTCCCTAGTACGGTTAAGTCCTTGAAAGTTTTGATATTTTGGTATCTCAAATGATTGGCATAGATGGGTTTGAGATTGTCCACAAACTTCTCCACAAGGGTAGCCTCATCTGGGCGTTCAACTAGTTGGGTACTAGTCTTCCTCCACCTACTTAGGAAGTCGGTGAATCCTTCTTTGTCATTTTGGGTAAGAACCTCTAGAGTGCGCATGTTAACTTGGATCTTGGCATTATCCGCATATTGTTTAGAAAACTCGATTGCGGCATCTTCCCAAGTAGCGACCTTCTTATGATCTAAGGAGTAGAACCATTACTTCGGGATGCTATCAAGAGATGAAGGAAAGATCCTTAAGAACATCTCGGGTTTGATGCCTTTGATAGACATGTAATCCTTGAAGGCACGTATGTGGTTCAAAGGGTTCTCGTGCCCCTTGAATTTAGGGATATCCGTCATATTGAAGTTGGTTGGCAATTTGGAATTGATGGCCTCATACTTGCGATTGTTCTCCCTATAAATGTCATCCCCCTTAAGGTACATCAATTGCTCCTCTAAGTATTGGAGTCTTTTCTCAGCTACAGTCATCCCCATGAGAGGATTTTCATCCCTGGATTCGTTCTCGGAGTCACCTATTACTTCACTTTCATGAGGGGGCAATCTCCCCTCTACGGCATAGATCCGGCCCTCGATGGTCTCAAGGCGGTCATAGACTTGGTCTTGGGTAACTTGCATTTGGGCTAGCGCGGCTAGGATTCGATCATTACCATCTTGAAGTTGGTGGAGGTTTGTTTCGCTGGATTCTGGCATCTTGAAAACTGGATAAGAGATCGACGACGAATCAAAACACGATCGACCATTCTAACACACTTGCTAAAAGGAGAAATGTTTTGACTCGTGAAATGGGTGTGTGCCACTTGTGTTGAGTGAGCTTTGAAGAAAGACAAGGTTTTTGAAATGTGTGTCCTAGTCAACTATAGTGTAGTTGTAGGAGTGGACTCAAAGTGAGGTTTTGAAATGGGCTTGCGGCCCGAATTTTGACAAGACAAACGGACAGAGTTTTGACTTGGTTTTGCGCTAATTGAAGGCCTATTTTTCGAAATTTTGATTTAAAAGAAGGGTTTTGATTTCTGCAAAATCGTCATGGTTTTGTTTAGAAATGGTGATCACGTAAGGTACAAACATTTATACAAGCATTATAACGGGATGCTGAGTGCATTTAAAAGGGTTTTGGTTTAAAGGGTGGGTTGCCATATCGAACCATCAAACCCGAAGTCTGTGGAGAGGCTCGTACCAAACAAGAGTAAGGCCGATTCCTAGTCCATTTCCTCAATTAGTGAAGGCCCTTGATACAAACAAGAGTAAGCATCATGGTATGGATGACGTCAATCGTTATCCATCCTTAGGCCCAAATAAGAATTAGGACCGTTTAGACGGGACGATTGGTCGAATGGGTTGGGTTGGGCCTAGGAAGGCCGAATAAAACGATCTAGGAAGACCGAGTTATGAAAACCGACAATTGTCTTGTACAAACTATTCCCTAACCTTGTTCAAGTTTCACCCTTGCTACACGTAAGTGTATTATCCCCAGCGGAGTCGCCAAACTGTGGACAGCGGGGGTGCCCACGGGGGCGCTTGGGAGGAAAGAGAAACAAGCGTTTGCATTTTTGTTGGAGTCGCCACCAATTTTTATGGGAAATTGGAACCGTTCGAATACCTCATGCCATGTCTAGACACAAACTAGAGACATGAACACTAAGCAATCGTTACCCTTAGCATTCTATGTCTAGAATGACTCTCGTGGATGCCAATGAACACGGATGCTCACAGAGATCTGGAGTAAGGGGTGAGGGTACGTATTAGGAAGCTCTTTTGATCGAACACCTAATCCCGCCCGCCTCGATAGCGGCCTCTACTAATGATTAGGGAAGTTATTCGTACTTGATATATCGTCGGTTATATGCATGCAATGCAACATCCAAGTTTTAATCCTAACATGTGAGAATTAATGCTAAGTCGGTTATCACGTAATTTAACATACAATTGAGTCGAATCGGGATTTTAGATTGATTGCATGTGAGAGCATGTAAATAAATCATACAAATGCGATAAATAACACAATAATAGAAAATTACAATAATTACAACGGATTAATGATTTATGTCGAAAATACCTTAAACGGATAATTTGAGAAAAAGAATAAAAGAACGAATAATTAACGAATAAATCAGAAGGTGATAATACGAATAATAATTAATTATACGTAAGCTAAATAAACTACGTCAAGGCAAAAACGGAGTTCAGGGACAGAATTCAACCGGACAAAGCGAGTAGAGTCGCGTCGTCCTTTGGAATAGGCGCAGCGATTCTTGTCGTCTGTTCTGACCGACCATTTGTGGCCGGAGTTTAATTGCGTGTTGTTAATACTCGTCGGTAAATTTAATGATTGATTAAATTATTTACTCGGATGAAAGTGATTAACGGGTTATTTACATGTGAATGATGGGTCATAAAATCAATAAAACATGAATGAGACGGAATTAAACGAATTATTTACATGAATGAATGATTAATTAATAACAAATTGACAAATTAAACTAATTAATTAGGTTAAATACAATGGATTAATGAATATATGATGGTGACGATGAATAAACAGATGGAAATATATCAAAGGTCGAATTCCAGAAACTCAATATGAACAAATCGAATTTCTACAACCCGGATTGAATTTAATAACGAAAACCCGCAAATATGAAATTACTTGGGATTTAAGTCGAATTTATGACGAATTAAACATGTGAATGAATGATAAATGATATACATGTGAGATTAGTATGTGATTATATCAAAGAATTAACAAGAACAAACGAAAACAAATAAACACGACGAATTACAGAGGACGAAGGAAGAAGAAAGGAAGCCGGAACTGCGGCAGCCTCACGAAGAGGCGCAGCAGGAACTGCGCTCCTTCGAAGAGGCGCAACAGTTGCTGCGTCCTTTCTCGACGGTCATCTTCTGGAAATCCATAAAAAGAGGTTTTGAACACGGTTTTAGAAATCGGTTTTAAGAGGTATTTTCGACATAAACCTTACATTAATGATACAAAAAGTAAATAACAATAATAAAAGAAGGATTATACACCCTCAGACTTACATGTTTGACGAAACGAGAAGGACTAAGATATCGATTAGTGATGCTCGACGCGAATGTAAAGAAAGTGCCCTCGTAAGAGGAAAACGATTAGATTAATTAAGTTGATTGATGTGGAGTTGGTCAAATTGGTCGGTCATGCAAACGAGGCTGGTACTCAGAAGGATCCGAGCTTACGTGGTCGAATGTTCAAGCACGTAGACGCCAAAAAGTAAGAACAAAAGTCTAGAATGCAAAGGGAGAAGAGAAGGGCGGACACTCGCGTGAGAAATATGAGGAGCGAAGGATCCTATTTATACTAATCACATGAAGGAATTAGGGTTTCGGAGACTCTTTGGAAGTGAATCTCGAAAAGATATGAAAAAGATATGAGAATTACGCAGAAAAGGACCTGGAAAGAGGCGCAGCACCTGCTGCGTCTGTTCCCAAGTGGTTTCCTCCTGCGGAAGAAAGATTTCCGTGTTTAAGTTATGGTAGGACGGAATAATTTGGTTTTCCTTAATATCTTATGTGAATATTACGGGAAATTGTTTACCAAAGGATGAAAATTATGAAATATGGAATAGAAATATCCGGAACATTCCAGAACATTCTGACTCGGGATTTAACGGTTATCAGAAAATGAAGACGGTTTTAAGCCCGGACTCCAAATGTACTCTAATTACTGTCAAAACGACCGTATCGGCACGTAGATGACAACTAAGAGGTAGACATTAATATTTGAGCAATCACTTGACGATAAACTTACGAATTGTCACAAATCGTTACGCGTAGCAAACATGCGGCCCAATCATCACCGGGTGGTTTGCGAGAGGTGCAGAAACGAGGTATCTACACATCTTCGGATATGTCCTCGCATGTTTGCGGACAAAGGCTCGCCAGCTGTGGTAAGAAAATATACCCGAGGCATCTTCGGGATCTGTCCTCGAATGTTTGCGGACAAAGGCTCGCCAGCCATGATAAGGAAATGTACCCGAGGCATCTTCGGGATCTGTCCTTGAATGTTTGCGGACAAAGGCTCGCCAGCCACGACGGTCCGTTAATGGACCGTGAGCATAGCCGCGTCAAATGGGCTTATTTTGAAAGTAGCGAACTCATGATGCCGCTGTGGAAATAGTGAAGTCAAATTTTCACTATCACTGTTTTCGAAATGAGCGCGTTTCGCGAGGAAGCCCCCTGCTGGTATATGGAATTTGGAATCTTCACCATTCGTCGTTCTTCTTTGAATTTGAAGTGGCGGTTTCGATCGCCGTTTGTTTGAATTTTGAAGGAAATAGCAAATTTTAAATTTGCTATTACGTTTGAAGTGACGGTTTATGTGCCGCCGTTGACATTTGATGGAAATAGTGAATTTGGAATCTTCACTATTAATTGAAGTGACGGTTTATGTGCCGCCGTTGACATTTGATGGAAATAGTGAATTTGGAATCTTCACTATTAATTGAAGTGACGGTTTATGTGACGCCGTTGACATTTGGTGGTGAAAATAGTGGAATTTAATTTCCAACCATTATTTTGGAAATGACGGTTTTAATTGCCGTCGTTTGAAAATTTGAAGAAATAGCGATTTTGAATTTTCGCTATTATTTTTGAAATTTTTGAAGGAAAATAGTGAATTTTGATTTCACCGTTATTTTTGCAATTGGCGGTTCTGATCGCCGTTTGTTTGAAATTTTCGAAAATAGCGAATTTAAATTTTCACTATTTGTTTTTGTCTTTGAGAAAATGACGACCTTTAATATCGTCAAAGAAAATTCAGTTTAATACGTGAAATTGGACCAAAGCCCAAATTTCGGTGAAAAGCAAGGGGACGCCTGATTGAGGCGCGAGCCCTCTTGCGAATCAAAGAGGCTTCCCTTTTTCCTGTAAAAGATGCGAGTTCAGGCTGCATCCCATTCATCTTCGTCTTCTTCACATTTCGATAAAACAAGCTAAGATCGCCATTGTTGGACCTTCTAGCTCACTTCCATTCGTGCCATTAACAATAATGTCATCTCAAGGTATGTATTTCCTCTTGAATCCATTTAAGTTTGTTGATCTTTTAGCTTAATTGAATTAGGACGGAATTTTACCCAAGAAAATCGAATTTGGCGTTTTTTTTAGCCCATTTCGAGTGAAATTGATGCTTGCACTAGGTTAGAAACCTGTTTAGGAGTATAGGGGTGCTTTTAGTTTGCATTTTGGTCCCCGTTCCCGCTCCCTATGCTCGAAAAACGTGAGTGAGGTGAGAAACCGTCTCATTTTGCAATGCCAAGTTTATTTGCTTGGGTAGAGGGTCCCATTAGGTTGCATCATAGTTGGGAGAACCCGTGTTTGCCATTTATAGACCTTTGTTGGGTATGGTGGGCAAAATTGGATTTTTGCCTTTTGTGACGGTCTTATGTCTGACAAAATAAGCGTCTGTTTGGGCTTGAATTGAGTCAGTTTGCCTTGAAATGGACCTTATTGGTAGTTTAGGTCGCCTTGAGGCGTGATAAAATCACGTTTGCCTTTTTGCGGTCGTTTTTGAATTTTTGACCGGTTTGGGCTCAAATTAGCGTATGAATTGCCTTTTTGAGCCGTAGAAAAATACCCCATTGTGTCGGGAATGTATTTTGGTTTTTTGGCGGACCCTGCAGGGGTCTCGGAATGCCGTTTTTGTGGTGGTTTGGACTCGTCTTTTGCCTGAAAAGAGGGGCGAGCCGTTTTGTGTTTGTTTGTTTTTTTTTTTTTTGTGAATAGTTTTGTTTGGTTGGATTTTGGGCGGGATTGCCCTTGTTTGGTTTTGCAGGTTGTGTTTTTTTTTTTTTTGGGATTTGTCCATTTCATGCCGTCGTAATGCCGAAATTTCGGCTGACGTTTTTTGTTTGTTGTTCTTTTGATCGCAGGGTATCATTTGGGACCTATGGGGTCCATTGTTGAGGTTTTGGAGGAAGACGATCCTGGAGGGGGAGAGACGACTATTTTTTGTTACAGGCTTGGTTGTGTTTCTGCCTGGCGGCCTTTGCCCGACCAATGATTGGGTATCGATCGTTGGTCGTTGTCTGCGGAGGTCTGGATGTCCGATGAGTGAGGTTCAGTACGAGTGTGTTATCCCATGTTGTTGCTCTCGATCGCAGTTGAATTCAGGTGAGTGGGGTTCAACATCGGGGTAACATGCTAAGTTACGGTCCTCGGTTGTCGTGTCGTCTAAAATCTGCCAGGCATCATTTTTCTTTTTTGTCGTGGAGCAGGAACGAGGTATTACCGTCATGGTAACCACCTCTGCTTCCGTTGTTGCTCCTCTGTCTCTTGTGTTGCTCCCTTTCTTTTCTGTTTGAGAGGATAGAGAGTTCTTGGTTCGGTAGGTGACGGATAGCCCCCAGTTCGTTGTCTTAGGCCAGTGTCTGTATGATAGATAGTTGTTTTAGGCCAGTGTCTGTATGATAGATGTTGTTTTAGGCCAGTGTCTGTATGGTAGATGTCTGTACTGGACCCTGTTTGTACGGTCAGTTATCCGTATCAAACATGTGTCGATGTATTTTGCGTGAGGCGGTTTGTATGTATGTGTTTTTGGATTGTGGTTCATTTTGTGATTTTTGGCTTTTTGTGTTGTGTTTCGGAGGAGCGCTGTCGGCTGTCAATTCTCCCTTTGCTTTGCACCAGTTCCTGCATCGTTAGTGTAGAAAACAGGCAACAGATAGCACGTATACATAAACGCAAACACGTAAAAGCATTTGATTGAAAACAAAATTTAACCAAGATGACTCGAGTTAAAAATTGAAATTTGAAATGAATTTTGAAAATTCTGTGACGAATCGTCACGTTCAGAATTAAAAAGGAATTGATTTGAAAATTTGAGCAATTAACTCGTGTTGTGAGTTAAATTGCATCGAAATTATTGAAATTGATTTGCGGCTCTAAAAATTCAAACTCAAACCGTCAGAAAAGAATTTTAGAAAAGGATTTTTGCGAGTATATTTGATTTTTGATTTTTGAGGTCAAGACTCGAATTTATGAGTGCTTGAATTTGAGGAAAATTGACGTCGTGTTATCAATTTTCGACTTTTATTTTTGATGGAAAATTGCAAAAAAGCGAAAAATTTTCGGAATTTTGATTGACATGGAAACGATCCGTCGCGGATCGGGGCGACTCGCCCTTCCCCCCTTAAAAAAAGAAAGAAAAAAATCCGTATGTTTAAAGCTGCGTCGTGGAAACCGTGTCGGATTTCGTAAAACGCGAAACAAGGGAATGTGAGTGTGAGGAAACACAAAAATGCCCTGAATCATCCCGAAGAGGCGCGAGCTTCCTGGCGGGAGGTTTGAGGTGCCAGGAGAAAACACAACTTGAAAGAGACAAGTCAATAGCGGGAATCCTGGGGAAGGCCTAACGAGGCGCGAGCCTCCTGGCGATGGAAGCCAGCTTTCCTCCTTTTCTGAAAAACGCGCTGATCATTTTGTATAAATAGGGATGTTTGCGCTTCGTTATTTCACCATCCGAAACACAAAATCATCTCTACAAAACCTCTTCTTCTTCCACAAAAATATTTCATGGATGCTTTTGAGAACGCATTGCGACAATGGTGCCGGGATTTGTCGCCTCCCGAAAAGTATCAACTCGTTTGCATGGGAGTTGGTCAATTGTTGGTGCTTCGGCAAGTCAAGGTGCAACCTTCATTTCTTGAAGCATGTTCTCGGTTTTGGGATTCGAAACATCATGTTTTCGTTTTCCCAAAAGGTGAGATTTGCCCTCTTGCCGAAGAAGTTGGAGCCATTGGTGGGTGGCCGGGTTGTGTTCCGGTGCTTCCTCCGACCTGGTTGTGCTACAAGGAGAAATTCCGTTCCATGTTGGGCTTGTCAACAAGCCAAATCAACTTTCTTCTTGCTCCACATGGCGTGGATATGTTGGCTCTTATCAACATCTTTTCAAACCGATTAGATGTCAATGTTTCGGAGGTGGCTAGGAGAAGGGCTCTTGCCTTTTGCCTTGTCCATGTGTACCTCTTTGTTGATGTCTTGAAGAAGGAGGGGCCAAAATGCTATGGTAGCATGACCCTTATTCATGTGATTGAGCAAATGGAGCATGGTAGAGATCCATCATGGTTGGTGCTTGGAGAGATCATCCAAGGTTTGGACAAGGAAGGCTCTTGTGGAGAAGCTCCCTCTTTCGGATCCCCAAGGATCCTTCAAGTGTGGCTATTGGAGAGGCTAAGGTATGTAGAGCCTCCGGTTGATTCTTCTTCTTATTCCTTCCGTCACCTTAACATGAGGAGGAAGTTGTACCCGGATAGTTTTGCTTCTACCGAGTCTTATTGGGCCGCAAGATTGGCGGAGGAGGGTGGTCCTCACATCCGTTGGGTGGTGCCGTGGTGGCACTTGAGGTCCTTCACGGGGTTGCCCGCTTTGGGTGCTAGTCCTCGTTCTTTGATGGTGGTGGGTTTGAAGGTTGCTTCCGTCATATATCCCGAAAGGCTCATGAGGCAAATGGGGCGTCAACAAAAGGTGCCCGCTCAAGATACCCTTGTCCAAGAGAATGTTTTCCGGAACTCCGAGCTTATGGAGGTCTTCGAAAGGTGGTGGGCCACTCGGCCGCTTTGGGAGGTACCAAACCCCGTTGCCACGACATGGGTGACTCCCGCTCATGTCAAGTGGTCACGAGCTCCGTCCTTGGAAGAGAGATCTAAATTTCGTAAGGATGAGGTCGTCGACTTGAAGTATCGAGAGGTTGGCAAGGCCAACCGTGCCTTCTTCGATGAGTATGTTGATGGAGTTACCCTCGATATGATGAGACCACCGAAGAGGAGGAGTTCCGGCCCCAAGAATATGGTGGGCCGTCCATTGGCTCGTCTTAGTTCGAATATGGGGGCTTGTGCTTTAGACCGGAGGCCGTCGCCGTCTTAGATCCGTTAAGGATCCGTTCTGAGGAGGAAATCTATGCTAGGCGGGCCAACAAGAAGAACAAGGGGAAGATGTATCCCGAGGGAAAAGGCAAGGGTAGAATGGAAGAGTGAAGACCTCCATTACCCGGTTTATTATTATGTTGTATTATTGTTGTGAGTTTTTATTATGTTGTACTAGCTAGTTATCGTGTGTTTTGTGCTAGTTTTATTATGTGAGGTGTTTTAGTTGACACCTTAGCTTTTGACAAGTTCTTGACTCGTCGAGCTTTATTCGTTGTCGAAATTGTAATCCCTCCCATTATTAATTAAATAAGAGGATTGCCCGTGTCGAAAATTGCGAACGCTTGTTTCTTCCATCCATTTTGTGAAGGCAATTCTATTTGAATTGTCCTAAACATTTGCACTTGGGAAAGTGGTATTTTGTAGGAAGGGAGAAAGGCTTATTTTTGTATTTTGTTGGGAAGGGGAATGGTTTCCCTTCCTCTTTTTTGATGGGTAATTTTTGATTACGGGGATGGTTGTTTTTTGATTGTGGGAATGGTTGTATCCTCCTTGTGTAATGAAGGACTGCCTACATATTCACCTGAAGAGGTGAAATCAAACCATGATCGTAGTTTGAAATATTTTGTAAATTTTAATTGGGTTTTGTGGTTGTATCCCACAGGCGTAAGAGGGACTGCCTATGTATTCACCTAAAGAGGTGAAATCAAACCATGCTCGTAGTTCAGGGGGTTTTGTTTTAGTGCAAATGGATGTTGCCTTTAACAGATCAAAGGACATTTGAAACGGGCAAGGTGCCGCAGCTTAGACTCGATAAACATGCAATTTCAAATCAGAACACGTTGAGGAACTTGACTTGAAAAGGGTCGAAGGTGGTTGCTAGTTGTAAAACTAGGCTAGGTCGTTGGTTGCTATGGTTCAAGGGTAGTATTTCTTGAGTTGGTCTAGGTTGGTCGGGTTTGTAAATTCCTCCCCATCTAGGTCACTCAGTCCCACTGCGCCCCCCGAAAGTATTTTCTTGACCAGGTATGGCCCGGCCCAGTTGGGTTTGAATTTCCCCCTCGGATCGACGGGTAACGGTGCTCGAACCGACTTGAGGACCAAGTAGCCCTCCTGGATGTTCCTGGGTTTAACCTTCTTGTTGAATGCCCGTTGTATACGTCGTTGGTATAGCTGGACGTTGTGCAAGGCGTTGAGTCGCCGTTCGTCTAGAAGAGTGAGTTGCTCGTACCTTTGACGGGTCCATTCCGCCTCAGGGACTTGACTCTCCAGTATGATGCGTAGAGAAGGGACCTCTAACTCTACCGTTGAACCGCCTCCATACCGTATGCTAGGTAGAAGGGTGTGGCGCCTGTCGGTGTTCGGATGGAGGTTCGGTATCCCCAGAGTGCGAATGGGAGTTTGCTCGGCCAATCGCGGTAGTTGTCTTGCATTTTCTTGATAATGTTGACAAGAGTTTTATTCGCTGCCTCCACCGCTCTGTTAGTTTGGGGACGGTAGGGGGATGATCGATGTCGCTTGATCTTGTATTTGTCCAAAAACGCTTGAGTTTCCGCCCGAAAGTGGGAGCCTTGATCGCTGATGATTTCATGGGGTACCTCATATCGGCAGATGATGTTGTTTTGAATGAACTTGGCCACTTGTTTGGCGGTCAAGACTGCATATGACTGTGCTTCTACCCATTTGGTGAAGTAGTCGATGGCGACTAGGACGAAGCAATGCCCCTTGGTGCCTACCGGGTTGACTTTCCCGATGATGTCGATGCCCCAGGTTGAGAAAGGCCAGGGTGACCTCATGGTGTATAGAAGGGATGGTGGTATGTGTTGTATGTTGGCGAAGATTTGGCAATTGTGGCAATGTTTGACGTAGTTACGGCAATCGGCTTCCATGGTGGTCCAATAGTAACCTAGCCGCATGATTTTTCGTGTAAGCATCATTGCGCTCATGTGAGGGCCACATTCTCCGCCGTGAACCTCTCCCATGACTTTTTTGGCTTTGTGATGGCCAATGCAAAGGAGGAGAATTCCTTGGGGTGTTCTTTTGTATAATTGGTCTTGGTTTGTCATGAATTGTGATGCAAGTAAACGGATGGCTCTTTGTCTCCTTTGATCAGAGTTGGGAGGGAATTCGTTTTTGGTTTTGTAATTGAGGATGGCTTGGTACCAAGGTTCATCATGGCTTTCGTCGTCGTCGATAATGGCACAAATGTGAGCTGGCTCGCTCCTTCTTTCGACGCATAGGGGCATTGATGTCATGTCGTCAGGTATGTTGACGAGCGCGGCAAGTTTTGCCAGGGCATCAGCAAATTGATTTTCCTCTCGCGGTAAGTGGAAGTAGTCGACTTGGTCGAAGAACTCGGCCTCTTGATTGATCTTTGCTCGGTAGGGAGCTAAGCTGTCAGATCGGATTTTCCATGATCTGGACACCTGGTTGATGATGAGCGAGGAGTCGCCGTGGACCCTCAGTCTCTTGATGCCAAGTGTGATGGCTGCTTGTAGGCCGATGAGGCATGCTTCATATTCAACGGCATTGTTGGTGACGGCAAAGTCTAGCTTGAGTGAGATCTGAACGTGTTCTCCCTCCGGTGATATTAGAAGGATTCCTGCCCCGAAGACTCTCAGATTAGATGCACCATCGAAGTATAGGTCCCATGCGTCAGACTCGGCACAAAGGATGTCTTCGTCAGGAAGTGACCAGGTGTCAGTGGATGGATCCTCGTTGACGGGATTTTCCGCTAGGAAATCGGCAACTGCCCTTCCCTTGATAACCTTGAGGGGTACAAACTTGAGATCAAATTCGGACAGCATGAGTGTCCACCTAGATAGCCTTCCGTTTAGTACGGGTTTTTCGAAGATGTATTTAACTGGGTCCATCTTGGAGTAGACGTGGGCCGTGTAGCTGAGCATGTAATGCCGCAGCTTCTTTGTTGACCATACTAGGGCAAGGCATGTCTTCTCCAATTGGGTGTACCTCGTCTCGTATTCAATGAACTTTTTGCTGATGTAGTAGATGGCTTGTTCTTCGCTGCCGACTGTCTGTGCTAGCATTGCTCCCATGGCTGTGTTTGTAACAGTTAGGTATAGGGATAAAGGAATCCCTGGTTGAGGTGGCATGAGGACAGAAGGTTTGGATAGGATTTCCTTTATCCTGTTGTGGACAGCGGGCCGCCCACGGGGGCGCTTGGATGAAGGGGCTCGAAAACAAGCGTTTGCATTTTGTATGGAGTCGCCACCAATTTTTATGGGAAATTGGAACCGTTCGAATACCTCGTGTCATGTCAAGACACAAAGTAGTGACATGAACACTAAGCAATCGTTACCCTTAGCATTCTATGTCTAGAATGACTCTCGTGGATGCCAATGAACACGGGTGCTCACGGAGATCTGGAGTAAGGGGTGAGGGTACGTATTAGGAAGCTCTTTTGATCGAACACCTAATCCCGCCCGCCTCGATAGCGGCCTCTACTAATGATTAGGGAAGTTATTCGTACTTGATATATTGTCGGCTACATGCATGCAATGCAACATCCATAGATTAATCCTAACATGTGAGAATTAGACTAAGTCGGTGGACAATTAATTAGCATACAATTGGGTCGAAGTTGGATTTAATGTTGATTTACATGTGGAAACAAATGAATAAATCATGCAAATGAGATAAATAATACAACGAAAATTACAATAATTACATTGAATTAGGCGATTTATGTCGAAAATACCGCTAAAACGGATGATTTGATAAAAAAGAATAAAAGAATAAAACAAAGAAATACGAACAAGCCAGAAGGTGATAATACAATTATTAGTTGATTAATGCGTAAACAATTAAACTATGTCAAGGCAGAAAAGGAGTTCAGAGACAGAACTCAACCTGGAACAGGCGCAGCAGGCACTGCGCCCTTTGGAAGAGGCGCAGCAGTTGCTGCGTCTGTTCCAAGGGTGAGTTCTGGCTGTGAAGCCGGAACTGCAAACCGTTAATGTTAATTGGTAAATTTAGAGATTGATTGCGATTTTAGACTCGGATGAAAGTTATTAGCAGATTATTTACATATGATGGAGGTCATAAAACAGTAAAACATGGATGAGACGGAAATAAACGGATTAATTATGTGAAGGGTCGATGTTAATCAATGATTAATTAAACTAACTAAACGAATTAATATGATAAACATGACGAATAAGACGATGAACATATGAATATGGATGCAAATATATCAATGACGAATCTCAGAAACCCAATATGAACAGATTGAACTTCTAAAATCCGGGTTTGAATATTAAAGACGAAACCCGTAAATATTGATTATTTAGGATTTAAATTGGAACAATGATGAATTAAACATGTTAATGATGAATGAATAATATACATATGAATTATCATGACATTAAGACGAAGAATTAACAGACGAACAAACAAAAGAAACAATTTTGATACGAATTACAGAGGACGGAGGAAGAAGAAAAGAAGCAGGAACTGCGGCAGCCTCACGAAGAGGCGCAGCAGGTGCCGCGCTCCTTCGAAGAGGCGCAGCGGTTGCTGCGTCTTTTCTCGACGTCTGTCTACTGGAAATCCGCAAAAAAAGGTTTTAAAGACGGTTTTAGAAATCGGTTTTAACGGTGTACTTTCGACATAAATCTTACAATTGTGATACAAGAATACATTAAAATAAATAAAAGAGAGATTAATACACCCTCAGACTTACATGTTGACGGAACGAGAAGAACTAAGAAGATCGATTAGTGATGCTCGACGCGAACGTAAGGAAAGAGTGCCCTCGTAAGAGGAAAACGATTGATTAATTAAGTTGATTGATTGTGTAGTTGGTCAAATTGGTCGGTCATGCAACGGAGAGGCTGGTACCCGGAAAGATCCGAGCTTACGTGGTCGAATGTTCAAGCACGTAGGCGCCAATTAGTAAGAACGAAGTCTAGAATGCAAAGGGAGAAGAGAAGGGCGGACACTCGCGTGAGAAATATGAGGAACGAAGGCTCCTATTTATACTAATCACGTGAAGGAATAGGGTTTCGGAGACTCTTTGGAAGTGAATCTCGGAAAGATATAAAAAAAAAGATACGTAAATCATGCAAAGAAGGGCCTGGGAAGAGGCGCAGCAGCCACTGCGTCTCTTGGAAGAGGCGCGACTCTTGCGTACGTTTCCCGGAGGTTTCTCTCCGCTAAGAAAGATTTCCGTGTTTAAGTTATGGTAGGACGGAATTAATTCGATTATTTCTAATATCTTATGTAAATATTACGGGATATTATTTGCCAAAAGATAAAATTTGAGAAATATGGAATAGAAATATCCGGAACATTCCAGAACATTCGACTCGGGATTTTGATTATCGAGAAAATGGAGACGGTTTTTTGACCCGGACTCCGAATGTACTCTAATTACTGCCAAAACGACCGTATCGGGACGTAGATGACAACTAAGAGGTTGGCATTAGTATTTGAGCAATCACTTGACGATAATCTTACGAACTGTCACAAATCGTTCCGCGAACCAAACATGCGGCCCAATCATCACCGGGTGGTTTGCGAGGGTGCGTAAACGAGGTGTCTCTGAGCCCCCACTTTGACCGAGGCTTGGACAAGGCGAAAGTCAAAGTATAGCCATCAGGTCAATCAAGATTACAACTCGACGACTATGGCGACGCGAGGCGCTCAAGGGGTCCGAGCCAAGGACCGCGTCGGGAACATTTTAGAGTCCGTCGACTATCGGGGAGGGTCGTTTAAAGTCCATTAGACTACGTAAGAAGGCTCGCCACCATAAGAAGAAACCATACCGAGACTTCTTCTCGAGATGCTTTCGGAGGTGCGTAGGAGCTAAGGTTAAGCGTGGGAGCTAAGGGTAAGACCTAAAAGATACATAAGGATTGGTGCTAGGGTGTGGGACCCTAAAGGAAAGCATTGACGGGAAGGAGGCCAAATATGAGTTTCGACCTAAAGGTAACTAAGGTTTGAGTATAGGAACTTCCGGAGAACGACACACTGTCGGACTCGTGGGGAAACGAGAAACATTGAAAGCGGCAGGACGTCGGTAGAAACTGGGGGAATCCGCTCGCGTCGGTCTCAAACGAACTCGGCAAAACTTGGGGTTAAGGTTGAATCGCTTGCGTCGGTCTCAAGCGAACTCTTGTTGGGAAATATCGACGACTAGGAACATCTTGATCGTCGGGAGAAGTCTTGAGTGAGCAAAGATCGCAAAAAATACTCTGCTATTTGGGCAAAACAAAACCGAGCAATCGCAAAATATCTTTGCGCGGGGTAAAATGGGTTCGGACAATACTGCAAAATACTATCGCGCTGGATAAAATACGGGCCGAAACGAAAGAAAATCGTCGAAACGGGCCAAAATGATATAATAGCATCGAAGAAGAGGCGCACCAAAGATGGGCCCACAAATAACGAACTCATAACGAATTTTTGAAAATTCGTATGGAGGGAACAAAAGGAAGAGGCGCAGCAAGAGCTGCGTCTCTTGGAAGAGGCGCAGCGCCTGCTGCGTCTTTTCCCCAATTTGGCAATTCTTGCGTAAAAACGCGAAATCAGAAGGTTTATGTTCATTTTATTCGAAACATAAATCACTCCATTCTCTCTCAAATCTTCACTATTTCCGTCGAGGTTGGATTCAAAAGCTTGCTTTAAATATGACTAATCGAGGTATGCGTCTTAATCTTGCATTAATCATCCGTATTTGTCGAATTTTGAGCCGCAATATCTAGGGTTTTCGACCCATTTAATCGAAAATTTGGGGCTTTTCCCCCAAATGGATTTGTCTCGCTAAATTGATGCTAGAAATGGATAATAGGTAATGTTAGGAACATAGCCATGTATTTGCTTCGAATTTTCATCGAGTTTTGAGCCCTTGAGCGAATTTTGAGACGGTTTCACAGCTAGATCATAAATTGCTTCGAAAATGGCCTTAGGATCGCCCATTGGCGATGAAATTTGATATTTGGGATCCTTGGATGATGGGTAAACTTCCCGTCATTTCGGAACTTTGGTTGGTGACAACTTTTGCAGGGCACCTTTCTAGGGCATAACCGCCATTATAGCGAAATGCTGCCGAATTTTCGACTTGGACCCGGGACTAGGCTTTGACTTAGACTTGACTTGACCCAATTTATCACATGAGTGATTGGGTTGGCGGGAATATGGCCAAGGATGGCCAGAAAAAGACAGTTTTCAGGGCCCCGGAGGCTCGAAAACTTCTTAACAAAGGCTCGTTGTCATGTGACGCGGCCTGTATTTGCTTTAATGTTGCAGGTGACGATGCTTCTACTTCTGGGAGGACTCCCATGGATGTAGACGCTGCTGTTGTGGAGGAGGCTTTGGAGCAGGCCTTCAACGCTGCGGTGATGGGCTGCATGGACGAGGTTCCCGAGGAGGAGGTGCCGAGGAGGAGGAGATTCCGAGACGGGCCCACCCTCGGACGAGGGGTCGTCACCGAGAGGGCTCCCGCGTGGGCTGAGACTTGGGAGAGTAGGCACCTTGTGTGGGCTGCAGAGGGTCACTTGTCCTACAGGACAGTGAAGAGCTTGGTAAATAGGAATTTCCTAACTCATTGCCTATCCCTTTCTATTTTTGTTCAAATTTCCTTTCAAATTTACTTAAAACTAAAGATAGCTTTATTTCGAATCATAATAGGAGGCCGGGAACATCCGATCGTTCTCGGGGTACACGACGGCGATGGAACACTACGAGCGGCTGTCGGCGGAGGAGAGAGCCATGATCGAGCGTGGAGCGTTTGGTCCTCTGGTTCAGGTTTGGAGGGATATCGTGAAGAGGAAGTTGCGGGCCAACCTTAGCCTGGTCCGCGCTTTCTTGGATCGATTTTGGGATACGACTTCCACGTTTCACCTGCCTTTTGGTGAGGTGGGAGTCACCTTGGAGTACTACGGCATGATTTCCGTCCGTGTGGGACCGAGGAGATGGTGTGGCCGCAGACCGGCATGAGGGCGGATTCGGCCGAGGCGAGGAGGTTGATTGGTCGGAACCGTCGCCGAAGGGTCAAGGCGATCTTGGGTTTGGTACCCAAGCACCACGTTCGAGATTACTTTGCGGGGAAGACCCCGGCATCGGTGGTGATCGATGGGAGGGAGACGGCTCCCCCTCCTTGTACATGACCGAGCAGAGGGCTCGTCGTGGCTTTGGTGGTTCTTGTCTTCGATTTACCTCGGAGACAAGGGTGAGAGGCTATCGACGAAGCTTCTCCCCTTTCTTTTCGACCGAGCTCCCTAGGCGTTGGGACTGGGTCACTGCTGGTTTTGCGGTCCTCATCCGCTTTATGAGGGCCATGGTTCGTCCGGAGTTGATGGAGAAGGGGACTTCTCCTGGTGCCGTCGGACCCGGGCTACTGTTGGAGGTATGAACCTTCCTTTAGATCAGAGTCAATTTCTTCCTTTATCGAATCAAAGATCGAAAGATCGTCATTGACTATCCTGCTTTGCAGGCGTGGGTGTACTCTTACTTTCCGGGCCTCGCGCCCAAGAGGACAGAGCCGCTGGAGAGGGCCTATCCCGTGGTGAGGGATTGGGTCATGTGCCGGACGAAGAGCAAGCGTTCTTCTCACAATGTCTACCGGCGGGATGTGAACGCTCTTCAGCTGAGCAGCGTGAGTATCCCATTCGCGTGCACTTATTCTTCTCATACTTTGTTTTAAATTGATCATAGGAATGACTTTTGCCTTTATCTTGTCACAGTGGGTGCCCAGACCTTGGGCGGAGTACGCCGAGGCGCCTCCTTTTGTCACTGAGGTCCTTCGACCTAGGAGCCCGAGTCGGCTGTTGTTGTGGACGTCGATGGGTCCTGTGTGGTACTTAGGCGAGCGTTTGGCCCGTCAGTGTTCTCGGGGCGCATTGACGGTTCCCATTGACCCTCCGAGGACGATGTTCAGGGAGCCTTCTGAGGCTGAGAGGGAGGCAGACTTGGCCGGTGTCAGTGGCGACGACCTTCTTCTGCCTGGTGAGGACTACTCGGCGTTCCTTTACGGGAGGTTGGCGTACTGGCCAGTAGTGGTGAGTATCCTTTATTTTTCTTTTGATTGACTTCGGGAATTACGATGAAAGATCATCGATTAATGAGAGCTTATTTGTCTTTGCAGGAGGTTGAGGCGGCGGGCATCGAGCCCCGGTGTACCCCGAGACCCTTGAGTATACCGACGCGATCGGGAGGACGACGATCTCCGAGCTGCGTGACTTTGACGTAGCCGTGACGGGATCTTGGCCTAGATGACGGGCGGCAAGATCGATTCGGAGGGTGAGTTCTTATTTTGCATAATTTTCGTGTAAGAACACATTTGATTGAATCGGTTCGATTTATCGAGAATTCTTTTGAAACGCAGGTCGCGCCATCTCGGTTTGTGGCACTATGGAGGGTGGCCAACCGGCTACGAGCTACGGCCATCGAGGCACTCGTTGGCGGTCGAGGTCGTCAGGTATGAACCTCATTTGTTTTTCCTTGATCTTTGGTTTTTCAGTTTTGTTTGAATTGATTGACATGAGCCAATTTCTTGTTGTCCACAGGCCAATCGTGAGCTGGAGCGAGAGTTGACCCAGTCTCGGGAGGAGACGGCTCGTTTGTCGAGGGAGCTCGAGCTTCGGGACGCCGAGATTGCCACTCTTATGGCGAGGGTTGCCGAGCTGAAGGGTGCCCAGCAGTAGTCTGCGTGGTTTTGTAGACTTGATTTTGAACCTTTTTTTTGGATTTGTTTGGGGCGCAAGCCCCCAGTTTATTTGGACTTGGATTTGGTTTGAGGCGCAAGCCCCCAGTTTGCTTGTATATTTGCTTTTTTGTTGTATATACGACGGCCTGAGTGCCTTTTGCTGCTGGGTTGTGTTGCTTGTACCTGCAGGTTAGCTTTTGAACAGGTTTGGTAGACAACGGTTTGCACCGTCATGCTGCCGAAATTTACATAGAAACTCACGTAACACATACATTTTATACACATAAGGCCTTTAATTAGTGCAAAATGAGACTCGAAAGGACGTGAAAGTGCAAAAATTTTGCCGGAAAAGACCGGACGGTAGGGAGGGTTACCCCCGAAAAAAAAAGAAAAAGAGAAATCTATAAGTTAGAAAATGAAAAAAAGTAGAAATTAAGAAAATGAAATGATTAAGTAAATATTGAAAATAAGAAAAGAATTAAAATGAAAACTAAATATAAAAGTGTGAGAGAATGGCGGAAAATGTCGATGTCGCCTCGAAACGCGTTTATGGATTTAAGGAAACCTGGAGCATGGTAAATCTCTCGGATTTACCGAAATAAAATCCCGTAGGAATAGGAAATTATTCGTTTTATAGAATTAGGAAAGATCCAAACGCGGATATCGCAGAAGTGATGCTGGGGAAGAGGCGCAGCATGAGCTGCGTCCCTTTGAAGAGGCGCATCAGGTGCCGCGCCTGTTCCCAAGGTGTCGGTTCGACGGATTTTTGAAGCAAAGCAATTAGTATAAATAGAAGCGTCGATTTAAGCTTTAAATCATATAATTCTTTGTCTCTTCTTCGTCGATCCACACATAAAAACTCCCAATAAATTTTCAAGAGAAAATTATCATCATGAATACCTTAGAGATTCGTTTGAAGGAATGGACTAATGCGTTTTCGAACATTGAGAAGCATGATATGGGTGCTTATAACCTTGGGTCTTTGTTGAGTTTGAAACTCATTAAGGTTGTAAAACCGTTCTTGGATGCTTGCCTTGATTATTGGGACCCAAATTATCATGTTTTTGCGTTCCCAGGAGGTGATATTTGTCCTTTTCCGGAGGAAATTGCTGCTATTGGCGGGTGGGACCCTGAACATTTACCTGCCATCCCTTCTACTGCTCAAGGGTATAAGAGCAAGTTTAGAGATTTGCTTGGACTTACTAGACTTGAGGTAGATCGTCTCGTTACTCCGAAGGGCGTGAGGATGCTAGATTTTATAGACCGATTCATCAACAGGGCCGATCCCACTGTCTCTTATGTTGCTAGGAGGAGAGCATTTGGCTTCTGTTTGCTTCATGTTTATGTCTTCCAGGGACATGTCGATGAAGATTTGAGGGGTGATCCCCGTCTATTGGGTCTTATTGAGCAAATGGAGCTGCGCAGGAGCCCAGCTTGTCTATGCTTAGGGGAGATTATCTTGGGTTTGGATAATAGGAAATCCAACCGCGATCTTCCATTTTTGGGGAGTCCCGTCATCTTACAGGTAAAAGACACCCTTCTTTTTCTTTTTTTTTTTCTTTTTTTTTCTTTTTTTTGTTTTTTTTTTCGTTTTTTTCTTTTTTTTGTTTTTTTTTTTTTCGTTTTTTTTTTTGTTGGGTGTCTAATACCTGTATTTTTGTAGGTTTGGCTTATGGAACGGCTCCGATTGCTCGAGCCCCCAGTTCATGCACTTTCCTATCATGCCCGTATGATTTCGATGAGGACACGACTGTATATGGTGGACTTCACCCGGGTCTGCGATTATTGGAAGAACAAGCTGAAGAATGATGATGGCCCGCTGATCAGGTGGATCGTTCCGTGGTGGCACCTAAAGTCTGTCACTGGAGTGTCTTCTTTGGATCCTACTAGGTCCGTGCGCATTCCTGGATTGGAGTTTATGGTATGCATCTTCCCTGAGAGATTGATGAGGCAAGTCGGGTTGAAGCAGATGATCCCTAGGCTTGACACCGTTCATGATCTGCTATGGCGCTTACTACAGAGAGCCGAATAGAGTGGGCTATGAAGTGGGCCCAAAGAAACATGTGGTTCTTGAACTTTTCCTCCAATGCCTTGTGGGTGTCGGACTCTTATCTGAGGTGGAGGAAGGCAGCAACTTCGGAAGAGCGCGAAAGACTGAGGAAGCGTGAGCCCGTTGACTACAAGGTGCGCGAGGGAGAGAAAGAGAAAGAGAAGCATCTGACTGAAGGAGAAGAAGAAGCCGGGTTCCAAGTCGTTCATCCTTCGAAGAAATCGAAGACTACTCCTGTCGCAGAGATGGTGGTTAGTAAGAATGGAAAAGTCAGGCCTCGAGAAAGACCGTTGGTGATTAGGTCCGAGGTGGTGCAAGAGCGCCCGGCTCGAGGTCGTGACAAGAAATATGACAAGAACGACAAGGGCAAGGGAAAGATGGAGGAATAGCCCAAGTCTTATTTATTATTTGATTATTATTATTATTGTTGTAATAAGAAAGGAGGGATTTTTAGAATCCTAGCCTAGTCTATTTTTATTATTTGCCGTATTATTATTAGAAATTGAATGAAATAAAAAAGGTTAAGTGGTTATGAAACCGTTGTGATTTTCTTTAATTATTCTTGTCGAATTTCAAATGCAATGCAAATGTCCTTCTATTTACATTTTAAATATAATGGTGGGTTGAATCCCGTGAAGGATTGCCTACGTATTCACTTAAAAAAAGCGAAATCAAACCCTTGCGCGTAGTTCGAATAAATGTAAAAGAATAATTGTTCGAAGCAAGAGCTTGTAATGAACATAGAAAATAAGCATGAGCTTTTGCTTACTCGGGAGGTGCGAATTTAGTTTGTTTGATGATATGAGGATGACAAGTTTGCCAAGATGCTAGAGCATAGTGACATTCAAATGGGCGGGGGCCGTTCATTTAGTGCCACAAGAGCGACACGTAGGTTTACGCGAGGCGCGTTTTTGTTCTGTTCTAGGCGTAGTATCGTTTCAATTGGTCGAGATTTGTGGGGTTTGAGAACTCATTCCCGTCTAGGTCTGTGATTCTAACCGCACCCCCTGGGAGTATTGATTTGACTAGATATGGTCCGGCCCAGTTAGGTTTGAATTTTCCCCTTGGGTCGACAGGTAAAAGAGCTCTGACCGATTTGAGAACTAAATCCCCGTCTTTGATGTTTCTTGGCCTAACCTTTTGTTGAAAGCTCGTTTGATACGTGCTTGATATGTTTGGACATTATGCAAGGCGCGAAGCCTACGTTCATCCAGGAGGATGAGTTCTTCGTATCTATCCCTCTTCCAATCGGCCTCCGGATTTGACTTTCTAGTAGAATACGCAAGGATGGTATTTCTAGCTCGATCGGGTTGTACGGCTTCCATGCCGTAAGTCAAATAGAAAGGAGTAGCCCCAGTGGGCGTCCTGACGGATGTTCGATATCCCCACAAAGCGAAGGGTATTTTGCTTGGCCAATCTCTATAATTGTCAGTCATTTTCTTGAGGATTGTGACGACATTTTTGTTAGCCGCTTCCACCGCGCCGTTGGTCTGTGGTCTATAGGGCGATGAGTGATGATGCTTGATCTTGTACTTCGCTAGCAATTGTTCGGTTTCGGCTTGGAAGTGGGATCCATTATCGCTAATGATCTCATGTGGGCAACCATATCGGCAGATGATGTTATTTTGTATGAATTTGGCTACATTTTTGGCCGTAAGAGCGGTGTAGGAAGCCGCTTCTACCCACTTGGTGAAGTAGTCAATTGCTACTAGGATGAAACAGTGACCTCTTGTTCCTGTTGGGGTTATTTTCCCAATTATGTCGATTCCCCATGCGGAGAATGGCCAAGGAGATGTCATCGTATAGAGCAACGAAGGAGGGACATGTTGTACATTCCCGAAGATTTGGCAATTGTGGCAATGTCTCACATATTTGATGCAATCGGATTCCATTGTGGTCCAATAGTACCCTAGACGTGTGATTTTCTTTACCATCATAGGTCCACTCATATGAGGACCGCATTCTCCGTCGTGGACTTCTTCCATCACCTTTCGTGCCTGTGAATGATCAAGGCAACGTAGGACTACACCAAGAGGTGTTCTTTTGTACAACTCTCCTTGCATGAGAACGTATTGTGAAGACAATAGGCGTATAGCTCGTTGTCCCCTCTTGTCCATATCTGGTGGATAGGTACCATTAAGTTTGAAGTTTAGGATTGCTTGGAACCAGGGTTCCTGCGCGATTTCTTCTTCATCGGTAATTTGATGGACATAGGCCGGCTCCGACCGTCGTTCGATACACAAAGGCATTTCCATCATGTAATCTGGCATGTTTATCAAAGATACAAGTTTCGCAAGAGCGTCTGCAAATTGATTTTCCTCTCGAGGTAGGTGTAAGTAGGTTACGTGATCAAAGAACTGAGCGACTTGGTCTATCCTAGCCTGATAGGGTGCTAGGCTTTCACTTCGGATTTTCCAGGATCCCGTAACTTGGTTGATGATTAGTGACGAGTCTCCATGCACTCGGAGGTTTTTGATGCCTAAGCTTACTGCCGCTTGTAGTCCAATTAGACAAGCCTCATACTCTGCGGCGTTGTTTGTCACCTCGAAGTCGAGTTTGACAGCAATCGGTGTATGCTCACCTTCAGGAGAAATGAGCAACACTCCTATCCCAAATCCTCTTAGGTTTGATGCTCCATCAAAGTATAGGTCCCAGGAGTCTACGTCTGTTTGAAGTATATCCTCGTCGGGAAATGACCAAGTATCTATGGTTTGTGCGTCGTTGATGGGATTTTCTGCGAAGAATTCGGCGACGGCGCGACCCTTTATTACTTTCAGTGGTACGTATTTGAGGTCAAATTCCGAGAGCATCATGGTCCATCTTGCCAGGCGTCCGTTGAGGACGGGTTTCTCGAAGAGGTATTTGACTGGATCCATTTTGGAGAATATCTTGACGGAGTAGCTAAGCATGTAGTGACGTAGCTTCTTTGTTGCCCACACAAGAGCGAGGCATGTCTTTTCGAGTTGTGAGTATTTGCACTCGTATTCCAAGAACTTCTTACTTAGATAGTAAATAGCTCTTTCTTCACTTCCTACGGTTTGAGCTAGCATGGCACCCATGGCGGTTTCTGTTACCGTGAGATACAAACCAAGAGGTTGATCTTGTTGTGGTGGCATGAGCACTGGTGGTTTAGCCAATATCTCCTTGATTCGGTCGAACGCCTTTTGACAATCATCATCCCACATGGTGTGGTCTGTCTTCTTGAGTTTCTTGAAGATAGGCTCGCAAATCATCGTAAGTTTCGATATGAATCGACTTATGTATTGAACTTTTCCCAGGAATCCTCTGACTTCTTTTTCTGTTTGAGGTTGTGGCATTTCAATCAGAGCTTTGATTTTGGAGGCTAACGACGTATCCTAGGAGTTTGCCAGACGTTACCCCAAATGTGCATTTCTGAGGATTGAGTCTCATGTTGTACTTTCGTAGCCTTGCGAAGAACTTGCGAAGGTTCGCAATATGTCCCTCTCTCTCCTTGGATTTGACGATCATGTCATCTACGTATACCTCAACTTCTTTGTGCATCATGTCATGTAGGAGTGTAGTTGCGGTGCGTTGGTATGTAGCTCCGGCGTTGATTAATCCGAACGGCATTACTGTATAGCAATAGGTTCCCCATTGGGTGACGAATGCGGTCTTATGCATGTCTTCCATGGCCATTTTGATTTGGTTATAACCCGCATATCCATCCATGAAGGATAGTAATGCGTGGTCTGCAGTATTGTCCACTAATATGTCAATGTGAGGCAGAGGGAAGTCATCTTTTGGACTTGCTTTGTTCAAATCCCTAAAGTCAACACAAACTCGGATTCTCCCATCCTTTTTGGGTACGGGTACTATGTTAGCTACCCAGTCAGAATACTCGGAAACTTTGATGAACCCGGCTTTGAATTGCTTATCAACTTCTTCCTTAATCTTTAGAGCCCATTCCGTTCTCATTCGTCGAAGCTTCTGTTTCACAGGTTTGAAGCCTGGCTTAATCGGAATCCTATGTTCGGCAATATCCCTGTCGATCCCTGGCATGTCTTTGTAGGACCAAGCGAAAACGTCCTTGAATTCATTTAGTAGGTCTATGAAATCGGTCCGTTCGGTAGAGCTCAAGGTAGTCCCTATCCTAAGTTCTTTGGGTTCTAGTTCAGTTCCTACATTGATGGGTTCGGTGTCCTCACCATCGGTCCCCCTTCCCCTTCCTATAGTATTTCTTTGGCTACGTAGGAGGTATTTCGGTCAAGTCCGGGTCTTGGTCATCCTCTCGTATCATCATAAACATGAATTGCACTCAAGATAACGCAAAGAGTAAGCAGAACCTGATTTATTCATATTAAGATTTGAGTAAAGTTGAAACAAAGAAGCCAACTGATCCATGGTCAGTGGCGGCAAAGGAACAGTAGTTGGGGCGTTCCCCGAACTACCGTGACTACTCGATGCTAGGCTAGGATGAACGAAGGGAGTGGGGATGACAACAGGAGTAGACTCTCTAATGACTTCCCTAGACTCCGACTCTGACTCCGACTCCGACTCCGATTCGAACTCGTCGTCTTCTGGTTCTTCTTTGAACATCTCTCCTTCTCCAGTGGTGAGCTTGAAGAGTCTTCCTTGATTGTTGGTCCATTTGATTGATTTTCTCCATCCTTTCGCTTTGCTTTGTGTCGATTTCTGTGATCAAAGCGGTGGGGTTGAAGCGATCGTCTTGAAGTATCGTAGTAATGATCTCATCCTGCGCGGCCTTAACAAATCGGTCCTCTCCAAACAAGAGGCTAACAGCTTGTTTGTCTAAGCAAGGTGCTTGACGGGTTTTGACGGTAGGAACCGTTTCTGGAGGGATGAAGTAGCAATCGTGAAAGATCTCGATTCTGGCTAACTTCCTCTCAAGGTAATGCCAAGGTTCGGGAAACCCGTGAAAGAGTTCCGAACTTCCTTCTTGAACGAAGTATCCATTTAAGGTGGGGAGATATGGCTTCATTTGGACTCCTACATACTTGCGATTTTGGACTTGGGCAAGCATTTCGAGAACTTCTTCTGTTGTGGGTTTGTACCCTAGTCCAAGTGGTATTCTCGATGAGTTGCCTTTCTTGTATGGCGCGAAGGTGTTCTTCCGAATCGGGTTCAAAGGCATTCCGGGGAAGTATCCCTGATTTTTGAGTATGTGGTTGACCACCAAGTTAGAGTAGGGATTATAGTATAAGGGTGCCAACTCACTTTCTATGACATTTACACTTTGGAAGCCCCCAAGTTCGTATATGGGATCTGCAAGGACTTGATTGTTTGATTGCTTCTCAATTATTGCCTTGATAGGCTTACATTTAAGTGATCGTCACAACTTTGCCATTGAGTGGGATCTTGATCTTTTGGTGAAGGGTGGATGTGACTGCTTTGGAAGCATGAATCCAAGGCCTCCCCAGAAGTATGTTGAATGAAGCTTCGATGTCTACTATTTGGAAGTTGACCTTTCGCTCGATTGGTCCCGTGGCTATGGTTAGGCTAGCAAGTCCAACCACTTTTCGTCGCGTACCGTCATATGCGCGTACACCCTGATTGGTGGGAGTCCGATCCGACTCTTTCATGCCTAGTTTATATGCCGTTTTGAGGGGTATGACGTTGACCGCGGAGCCATCATCTACCAAAGTCATTGGCACATTCTTCTTTAGACAGATGACAGTGATATATAGAGCAAGGTTGTGACTAACGCCAAAAGGTGGCAAGTCTTCATCTGAGAAAGTAATAGGATTACTTAGCTTCGGTGATTCTTGGAAGACCAAGTTGACTACATCTTCGGGAGTAGAGTTATGCGCTACATTCAATTTGGCCAAAGCTTGCAAAGAGAGCTTGGCGATGCGGAAATGAGCTTGCCACTAGTTGCCAGACTGAAAGATCAGCCTTGGTTTTCTGTAATTGCTTGAGCAAATGATCAGTGGGATCGTCTTCGTTGTCATTTGGTGTGATGACATTGGTTGGACCGTTTTGAGTAGTACTTTGGTATGGACAACCCGAACGAGTTAGGTGATCCACATCTTGATCTTCGCCATTTTGGACTATTTCTTTTACCAAAGAGTTTTCAATGAGATATTCGTCTTCATCGTCATCGGCCCAAACTCCATTGATTGCAGCTAGTTCTTTCATCCTCATGATGTCACTTTCTAGTTGTATGATTTGATCAACTAGTTTGTCGACCACGATGACTACTTCTTGCATAGTGGCATTTTGAGAGAAGGTCAATGGTACACGTTCTTTAGGCGTTGCCTTGGGATCGCGTAAGGTCGTTACCATGTTTTCTAGTTCCCATACTTGTCTATCTACACTCCTTGCCCATGCGATGAAGTCGGAAATGGTAGGGGAGATGGTAGAGTAGAGTCTTTCTTTCTCAATTGCGTGAATTTCATTTTCGGTGGGAGAAATGAGATGTGAGCAATCTAAGGTAGATTCGTCACTTGTAATCACTAGAACTCCAAGAGGATTCTGAGTGTTGTTGGGTTTACCTCCTGGTGGAATTGGAAGTCGACCGTCTTTAATCATATCCTGAAGCACGTGCTTCAACTTGTAGCATTTTTCCGTGTCGTGCCCTTTGCCCCTATGGTATTCACAGTAGGAATTTTCATCCCAGAACTTGGACTTCCTTTCAGGTTCGGGAGTAGGCCCAATGGGTTGGAGTTTGCCTTGCTTCATTAGCCTTTTTAGAGCATTGGAGTATGTATCCCCAAGGTTTGTGAACTTCCTTGGTGGGCTAGTTTTCTTGGATGGCTCGAGGAGGTTGACTTCGTCGGTCTTGCTAGTAGAGCCGTATGAACGACTTGTGGACCCTTGGTATCCTCGACCTACCGTTTTGGACAAGAGTCCTTTACGGATGTCGTCTTCAATTCGTGTTCCTAGTACAGTTAAGTCCTTGAAGGTCTTGATATCTCAAATGGTTGGCATATATGGGCTTGAGATTATCCACAAACTTTTCCACAAGAGTAGCCTCATCCGGGCGTTCAACTAGTTGGGTACTAGTCTTCCTCCACCTACTTAGGAAGTCGGTGAATCCTTCTTTGTCATTTTGGGTAAGAACCTCTAGAGTACGCATGTTGACTTGTATCTCGGCATTATCCGCGTATTGTTTCGAGAACTCGATCGCGGCGTCTTCCCAAGTAGCGACCTTTTTGTGATCTAAAGTGTAGAACCATTGCTTTGGGATGGTGTCAAGAGATGAAGGAAAGATCCTTAAGAACATCTCGGGTTTGATGCCTTTGATAGACATGTAGTCCTTGAAAGCGCGGATGTGGTTCAAAGGGTTCTCATGTCCCTTGAACTTAGGGATATCCGTTATGCTAAAGTTAGTGGGTAATTTGGAATTGACGGCTTCATACTTGCGATTGTTCTCCCTGTAAATGTCATCCCCCTTAAGGTACATCAATTGCTCCTCCAGGTATTGGAGTCTTTTCTCAGCTGCGGTTGTTCCCATGATTGGATTCTCATCTTTAGACTCGTCATCGGAAAATTGTAGTACTTCACTTTTAATGGGAGGTAACTTTCCCTCTACATCAAAGATACGGCCTTCGATAAGCTCAAGGCGGTCATAGGTTTGTTCTTGAGTGATTTGCATTTGGGCTATCGCGGCTAGGATTCGATCATTACTCTCTTGAATTTGCTGGAGGTTCGTATCATCACTTGACCCAGGCATCTTGGAAACTGGACAAGAGATCGGCGACGAATCAAAACACGATCGACCATTCTATCACACTTGCTAAAAGAGGAAAGGTTTTGACTCGTGAAGTGGGTGTGTGCCACTTGTGTTGAGTGAGTTTTGAAGAAAGACAAGGTCTTTGAAAATGTGTGTCCTAGCCAACTGTAGTGTAGTTGTAGGAGTGGACTCGAAGTGAGGTTTTGAAATGGGCTTGTGGCCCGAATTTTGACTTGACAAACGGACAGAGTTTTGACCGGATTTTGTGCTAATTAAAGGCCCTATTTCGAAATTCTTGATTGAAATTGGGTTTTGATTTTTTTTTTTGAAAATTCGTCATGATTTGTTTTGAAATGGTGATCACGTAAGGTTTACATATTTATACAAGCATTATAACGGGATCTTTGAGTGCATTTAGAAGGGTTTTGGTTTAAAGGGTGGGTTGCCATACCGAACCATCAAACCCGAAGTCTGTGGAGAGGCTCGTGCCAAACAAGAGTAAGGCCGATTCCTAGTCCATTTCCTCAAGTAGTGAAGGCCCTTGATACAAACAAGAGTAAGCATCATGGTATGGATGACGTCAATCGCTATCCATCCTTAGGCCCAAATAAGAATTAGGACCGTTTAGACGGGACGATTGGTCGAATGGGTTGGGTTGGGCCTAGGAAGGCCGATTAAAACGGTCTAGGAAGACCGAGTTATGAAAACCGACAATTGTCTTGTACAAACTTATTCCCTAACCTTGTTCAAGTTTCACCCTAGCTACACGTAAGCTTATATTCCCCAGCGGAGTCGCCAAACTGTGGACAGCGGGCCGCCCACGGGGGCACTTGGATGAAGGGGCTCGAAAACAAGCGTTTGCATTTTGTATGGAGTCGCCACCAATTTTTATGGGAAATTGGAACCGTTCGAATACCTCGTGTCATGTCAAGACACAAAGTAGTGACATGAACACTAAGCAATCGTTACCCTTAGCATTCTATGTCTAGAATGACTCTCGTGGATGCCAATGAACACGGGTGCTCACGGAGATCTGGAGTAAGGGGTGAGGGTACGTATTAGGAAGCTCTTTTGATCGAACACCTAATCCCGCCCGCCTCGATAGCGGCCTCTACTAATGATTAGGGAAGTTATTCGTACTTGATATATTGTCGGCTACATGCATGCAATGCAACATCCATAGATTAATCCTAACATGTGAGAATTAGACTAAGTCGGTGGACAATTAATTAGCATACAATTGGGTCGAAGTTGGATTTAATGTTGATTTACATGTGGAAACAAATGAATAAATCATGCAAATGAGATAAATAATACAACGAAAATTACAATAATTACATTGAATTAGGCGATTTATGTCGAAAATACCGCTAAAACGGATGATTTGATAAAAAAGAATAAAAGAATAAAACAAAGAAATACGAACAAGCCAGAAGGTGATAATACGATTATTAGTTGATTAATGCGTAAACAATTAAACTATGTCAAGGCGTAAAAGGAGTTCGAGATTAACTCAATCCTGAAACAAAGCAAGTAATGCGCCCTTTGGAAGAGCGCAGCGATTCTTTGCGTCGTTTCCAAGGGTGAGTTCTGGCTGTAGTTTAATCGCAAAACCGTTAATGTTAATTGGTAAATTTAGGGATTGATTGCGATTTTAGACTCGGATGAAAGTTATTAGCAGATTATTTACATATGATGGAGGTCATAAAACAGTAAAACATGGATGTGACGGAAATAAACGGATTAATTATGTGAAGGGTCGATGTTAATCAATGATTAATTAAACTAACTAAACGAATTAATATGATAAACATGACGAATAAGACGATGAACATATGAATATGGATGCAAATATATCAATGACGAATCTCAGAAACCCAATATGAACAGATTGAACTTCTAAAATCCGGGTTTGAATATTAAAGACGAAACCCGTAAATATTGATTATTTAGGATTTAAATTGGAACAATGATGAATTAAACATGTTAATGATGAATGAATAATATACATATGAATTATCATGACATTAAGACGAAGAATTAACAGACGAACAAACAAATGAAACAATTTTGATACGAATTACAGAGGACGGAGGAAGAAGAAAAGAAGCAGGAACTGCGGCAGCCTCACGAAGAGGCGCAGCAGGTGCCGCGCTCCTTCGAAGAGGCGCAGCGGTTGCTGCGTCTTTTCTCGACGTCTGTCTACTGGAAATCCGCAAAAAAAGGTTTTAAAGACGGTTTTAGAAATCGGTTTTAACGGTGTACTTTCGACATAAATCTTACAATTGTGATACAATAATACATTAAAATAAATAAAAGAGAGATTAATACACCCTCAGACTTACATGTTGACGGAACGAGAAGAACTAAGAAGATCGATTAGTGATGCTCGACGCGAACGTAAGGAAAGAGTGCCCTCGTAAGAGGAAAACGATTGATTAATTAAGTTGATTGATTGTGTAGTTGGTCAAATTGGTCGGTCATGCAACGGAGAGGCTGGTACCCGGAAAGATCCGAGCTTACGTGGTCGAATGTTCAAGCACGTAGGCGCCAATTAGTAAGAACGAAGTCTAGAATGCAAAGGGAGAAGAGAAGGGCGGACACTCGCGTGAGAAATATGAGGAACGAAGGCTCCTATTTATACTAATCACGTGAAGGAATAGGGTTTCGGAGACTCTTTGGAAGTGAATCTCGGAAAGATATAAAAAAAGATACGTAAATCATGCAAAGAAGGGCTTGGGAAGAGGCGCAGCAGCCCATGCGTCTCTTGGAAGAGGCGCAAAGACTTTTCTTTGCGTCTGTTCCCGTGGAGGTTTCCTCCGCTAAGAAAGATTTCCGTGTTTAAGTTATGGTAGGACGGAATTAATTCGATTATTTCTAATATCTTATGTAAATATTACGGGATATTATTTGCCAAAAGATAAAATTTGAGAAATATGGAATAGAAATATCCAGGAACATTCCGAACATTCGACTCTGGATTTAACAGTTATCAGAAAATGGAGACGGTTTTTTGACCCGGACTCCGAATGTACTCTAATTACTACCAAAACGACCGTATCGGGACGTAGATGACAACTAAGAGGTTGGCATTAGTATTTGAGCAATCACTTGACGATAATCTTACGAACTGTCACAAATCGTTCCGCGAACCAAACATGCGGCCCAATCATCACCGGGTGGTTTGCGAGGGGTGGCAGAAACGAGGTGTCTACACCGTCGAAGGCCTTTAACAGTCATCGTCCCAAATCGGTGTGATCGGAGGCGCGAAGCTTCTTAAATATCGGTTCACAAATCATGGTGAGCTTGGCAATGAAGCGGCTGATGTACTGGACCTGACCGAGATATCCCCGAATCTCCTTCTTGTTTCTAGGTCGAGGCATTTGTTGAAGGGCTTTGATTTTGGTTGGGTCAATCTCAATGCCTCTTTTGCTGACGACGTGTCCCAAGAGTTTTCCGGAGGTGAACCCGAATGCACACTTCTGAGGATTTAGTTTCATGTTATATTTCCGCAGACGAGCGAATAATTTCCGAAGGGCATTGATGTGGCCGTCCCGTTCCTTTGATTTGACGATTATGTCATGGACGTACACCTCTACCTCCTTGTGCATCATATCATGTAGGAGAGTGGTAGCGGTTCTTTGGTAGGTTGCTCCGGCATTGATGAGACAGAAGGGCATGACTGTGTAGCAATATGTATCCCACTGTGTAGTGAATGCTGTCTTGTGCATGTCTTCCTCGGCCATTTTAATATGGTTGTACCCGGCATACCCGTCCATGAAGGATAGGAGAGCATGTTCGGCAGTATTGTCTACCAGAATGTCAACATGTGGCAAAGGAAAGTCGTCTTTTGGACTTGCCTTGTTCAGATCCCTGAAGTCGACGCAAACCTGAATTCTTTCGTCTTTCTTTGGTACGGGCACAATGTTGGCCACCCAATCAGAGTATTCAAACACTTTGATGAAACCAGCCTTGAATTGTTTATCCACTTCTTCCTTGATTTTTAGGGCCCATTCAAGACGCATCCAGCGTAGCTTCTGCTTCACAGGTTTAGCTCCAGGTTTAATGGGTATCCGGTGCTCTGCAATTTCTCTGTCAATCCCACGCATATCTCTGTAAGACCAGGCGAACACGTCCTTGTATTCGTGGAGGAGGTCAATGAACTGTTGTCTTTCCGAGGGGTCCAGGGTTGTCCCTATCCTAAGTTCTGGAGGTGTGTTATCGGTTCCTACGTTAATAGGTTCGGTCTCCTCAATGATGGGGGTTCTGGTTTCCCGTTTGTCAAGTTCTTTGGCTAGGTGAGGTGGGTAGTCACTCAAGTCAAATTCCTCGTAGTCATTCAGAATTGCATTGCAGTTAAATTGAGACGAGTCATAAGCAAACTTAGGGTTCATTAAGTTGACACGAGCGTAAAGCTCGGAAAGGACAGACATTTCGTGGTCAGTCAGAGGCGACACGACAGAGGAGGCGGCCCCTGGAACAGGCTCCAGGTTGTCACCTTTCATAGGAGTGGGGGTGACCCTAGTAGACTCAGCCTCTGAATCAGCCACGACTTTGTGATAAAACAGTGGGAAGGGGACCTTGACTGGGACATCAGGAGTGTTAGGAGCTATGACTGACTCTGACTCCGACTCAGATTCCGACTCAGATTCTTCTTCACCTCCCTCCTTGAACATAGGGCCTTCTCCAGTTGTGATCTTGAGAATGCGGCCCTGGTGATCGGTCCACTTGGCGGTCTTCCTCCAGCCTTGGGTAGCTTTCTCCGGGTCAGTGTCGGAGATCAAAGCGGTTGGGTCGAATTGATTGTCCTTCAGGGCGATGTTTATGATGTCCTCATAGTCGTGGCGCTTGATGTTATATTCCCCAAAGAGGAGTGTGACAGCTTGTCCGTCGAGGCATGGTGACGGCCTAGACTCGGTTGACGCAGCTTCGGTGTTGTCGGGGATAAAGTAGCAGTCCTGGAAGACTTCCACCCCCGGGTACTTAGCCCTGGACGTAGAGTCATAGATTGGCTCCGGAAAGCCATGATAGAGTTCGGATTCTCCCTCGGGGACAAAGTATCCATTGAGGGTCAGATGATAGGGACGGAGGATAACTCCGTGCTTTTTGCGCTTTCGAACTAGGAGGTTCATTTCCTGGATATCTTCATTAGTAGGTTCATATCCCAGTCCAAAGGGGATGTTGGGGACCTTAGCTTGTTTCAAGGGAGGCAAGGTATCTTTCAGTGGATTGAGCGGCAAACCCGGGAAGTAACCCTGACGCATCATGATACGGTTGACCGTGAGGTTGGCGAACGGGTCACAATCAGAGGGTGTCGATTCCTCAGTTATGGCGTTCACGGCTTGGAAACCCCACATTTCATTATCATCCTCCTCAATAGCTTGGGAGGCTATTCCCTTTCTCATGACAGCTTTGATCGGGGAAGCAGGAATTGCGATTGTTTTCCCGTTGAAGGGGACCCTGATTTTCTGGTGGAGAGTTGAGGTAACCGCCTTGACGGCGTGAATCCAGGGACGTCCCAGGAGCATATTGAAAGAGGCGTCGATGTCGACCACCTGAAAACTGGTTTGTCTTTCCAGTGGTCCAGTTGCGACGGTCAAAGTGATAAGCCCAGCGACCTTGCGGCGAGTGCCGTCGTAGGCGCGTACTCCTTGGTTTGTCGGGACCAAATCAGCTTCCGTAATACCCAGCCTGTGAGCAGTCTTGGGAGGAATGACATTCACCGCGGATCCGTCATCCACGAGGACCATGGGTACGTTTTTCTTGAGGCATTGTACGGTGATATACAGGGCCTGGTTATGATTGGCTCCGAATTGAGGGATGTCCGTCAGAGAAGACGACTGGGTTGTTCAGGTTGTTGGAATATGTGTCCTCCGACAATAATGCGATCACGACTGTTGATCATGATGATCACATGTTTAAGTCTCATTAAATGAATACAATTGGGAAGTAATATTGTTATCACAATCGGTCAACATATATCGGTAATGATTGGTCGACTAGAGTTTGACATTCTTGTCGTGTGACGGTGGTGATCAGTTGACCCCCTAGGTCATACCTAAAGGGCAATACTCTTAATTGATTATTTAATTAATCGTATAATGTTACGAGTTAATTAAATTACTTGAAAATTGACGGATGATTTTGGAAGTAAAATTTACGTATCATATTGAAATGGGATTAAATAAGGTACGGTCTGAGTAATTGAATTATATCATTACTCGGATGAAATAAATTGTTTAATGTAACAATTAAATTGAATGAATTGTTATAAATACAATCTGTTGTGATTTATAAATGGTAAAATATTTTGGCACAAGTAATTATGAAATTACTAAGTCGATTTTGTATATGACGTATTTTTATTAATACGTTGATTTTAATATGATAAAAATACATAAACAAATATATGTGACATATGACATGTAACATATAGACAATTGACAAAAATAATATGGACACCATATTATGCAAAGGGCCGAAAATTAGAAGGTGTTTTAGCTAATTATAAGTTGTGTGTAATTAGTGGAAAACACAATGATTATAAAGCAACCTAGCCATGCAAGCCTATTGTTCCTTGTGAAGAACAATTTCTCCATGCATTGGCTCACCCTAAAGCCCCTCTTACACGGTTTTTGGGAAGAGAAAATGATCATTGTCTTCTCTTATAATTTTACCTAATAATACTCTAAAATGTTTTAGATTATTGATCATTCATTCAACTCATCCAAAAAAATATAAGTTCTAGAGAAATAAAATCCTCTCTTTATCTCTCATCAAAACCGAAAATACTTAAGTGTTTATAAATATTTTTGGTTCAATTTTCTACTATAATTAATATTATACTAGTTTTGTAATATTAATTAAATTAAGAGGAGCCTTGGGTATAATACATAGGGAGAGATCTTACACTTAGATCTTTGTTCTTTCATTGGAAAAGCTCAAGAACAAGAAGAGAAAGGTGATCTCTCTTGTGCCCTAATAGCCGAAATTTACCATGTAAGGACATGATTTCTCCTCTATTTATTTTATTGTTTGCATGCATAAGATCCGTAATTAATTTTATGACAAATTATTTTGACATATAAGAGTATGTTTTATGTATATGAATCTACTTTTCCTTCAATCGGTATCATGAGCCACGGTTGTTTGCATGCAAATTGGTTAAAAGTTTTTCCGAGTTATATGAATAACAAATAAAACTTGTAAAATTTGTGTTATTATGATATATCACGAAATAAATACATGCATGTTAATATTTCTGGTCCTAAAGTGTTTTAGGATATTTTGGTTAATTTTTCGGATTTTTATTGTTCATAATTTACAATAATGGCATTTAAATGTGATTTTATGAGTAAAAATGTCATTTTTGGTCTAAAAATAGCTATACTTCGAATTTTCACTTGGTTTTTGGATATGTTGTTACATATATTATTTTGAGATAACCTGTAAATTTTCATAATTTTTGCACTTGTTATGCTCGAAAAATGAATTTTTCATTATTAAATTCGGATTTAAGAGAAAAATAGGTTAATATGAGTTAAATTTCGAATATGGTCATAGAAAATTTATATGTTGTCACATGCAATTTTACAAGATGTGTGTAAAATAATTGGCTATAAAGAAGTCTTTTAGCATGATTTATGAATTTTTGAAGAAAAATGACATAAATAGGGACATTATTAGTGAAAATTAATAAAATATAATCTATGACTTAGGAAAAACGTATTATGTTGCATTTTATTATCTTTTTCAGATCTAAAATTGAAAAGTTAGTGAAAATAATTTTTCCTCATGTTTTATGATTATTTTAGTTAAAATCGATAAACCGCAACATTGTTTTTCCGGAAAATTTTCGAAATTTTTTAACCTAAGTTTTTGAACATTATGAGTGTCATGGAATTTTTCCAGAATGTTCATGAATTTAAATTTCAAATTTCAAATTTATTTGAATTTTTGGATTTATTTGAAGTTTAATAGCTTATTTTTATAATTTTTGGGCCATTTATGAACAATTTTGTAAATAAAGGTTAATTATGGTCAAATTATTAGTGAAGACTAAATTTTGAATCCTAAAAGGTTAGGGTAATTAACTTATGCATAAATATGAATTTATGAATTTTTGTGATTATAAAATGTTGAAATCACGCAAATCCGTAAAAACCGAGTAATATACGATATTGGCTAATTAAAAGGCGATTTAGCATAAAAATTGAGCATGTTCATACATATTATAATGCTGCATTTTTCTTTATGATTGTCATAATTTTAATTTATGTAATTTTGTATTATGTAATTTTACTTAGTATGGCCTTAGTTTTTAATTGGTATTTCCCGAAATGTATGGGAATATCGATTCGGTTGTAATTTTTATTGTGATCTCGTATCACCGTTTTGTAATATTTAATAGATTTATTTTATTTTAGTTACAAATGTATAATAGGAAATTATGTAATTTATTATGTAATTTTATTCATTCCGGAATTCCAAAAGACGGATTTCTTCAAGAATGGCGATACATAAAGACGGTGTTACCTCGAGATGTGTGCCACAACCGAAGTTCAAGGGACCAATGGAGTTGGTTTCCGAATATGTAATAGATTAATAGTTTTTCTATTTTAGGAAAGGCCATACTAGGATTTATTTATCTTTATGCTTGCATTTTATTTATGTCACATGCATCGCTAAATCGCCATAACTAAACATGCATTGTCTTTTATCGAGTTCATCGACCGTGTCAATTAGAATTATCGTAGTTCACCGCTTTAGTTCACTTAAAACGTGATAGATAATAAATTGACATGACCTCTCGCTAAAACAAACAATTGAGACATAGCCTTACCAAATAGTAGAAACCATGAAAACCTATTTCGCGAGGGAGTGCACTCGGCTACCCCGGGGTACAAACCTTGTTACGTAGGGGAAGTGGGTGATAAATGTCTAATCCACCGAATTCATGTTGATGAGGGTTTCATCGGCTACCCCGTGCCTAAATTAATATGGGTTTGGATAATGGACACATTTATTCGAAATTTGGATTGAACTCAACAAAAGTAATTGATAAGGGTTTCATCGGCTACCCCGTGCCCTTGTTGATGTGTTTTGGGCTATAGATAAATATTAGAGTAATTTTATCGACCAAGAGTTCTAAAAGTAGAATCGATTAAAAAGTTAATCCACCGAGTTATATTGATGAGGGTTTCATCGGCTACCCCGTGCCTAAGTCGATATGAATTTGGGTCTTGGAATCATTTATTCTAGTTGGGTAGAGGTCACTAGAAAAATGCACATAACTTGTTTAAATCATACATTTTTACGAGTATAATTAAAACGACATTTGTTTTACTCCTTATTTTGTTTTGTAGACCACTTCTTATTCATAACAAATGGCAACACCAACTCCTAATGCTACACCACTCGCTACTTCATCTTGGCTCCGATCCTTTATGGATCGATGTAAACTTGAAAAGAATGGGTCAAATTTCTCCGAGTGGGATGCCCAACTCAAATTAGCCGCCGAGGGTGACGACAAGCTTCGTTACCTTACCGAGGCCTCTCCACCCGAGCCCTCCACTAGGTCCACCGCGGCCACTAGGGAAGCCTATGAGGCTTACCAAAAGGAGTCCGCCGCAATGAAAAATGTCTTAATATTTGCGATGGAGGCGGAACTCCAAAGGAGAGCCTTCAAAATGGGCAATGCTAATGAGATTTACTCCAAACTTGTGACCATGTTTTCACAAACTCCGCGGATCGTCCAATATGAGGCGGCCGCGGCATTCTTTGATCTCGACTTCAAAGAGGGCCAAAAGGTTAGCCCTCATGTGCTCAAACTCATGGAGCTTGTCGAGACCTTGAAGATTCAAAAGGTTGAAATCCCCAAAGAACTCATCGTAGATAGGATTCTACACTCCTTGTCTAAGGTTAAGGCATATGTGCAATTCCGGGTGAATTTCAATATGCAAGACAAGGATGTGTCTCTTGAGGAGTTGCACAAGTTACTTGTGCAAGCCGAAAGGGACATGGGGTTAAATGTGAACCCTCCCAAGGATGTGCTTAACATAAGCACAAAGAGTAAGGGGAAGTTCAAGAAGAATGGGAGAAAGGGCAAGAAGCAAGCTCCCACATTCACCAAAGCTAAGTCTTGTGAAGCTAGCACCTCCAAAGTCAAGAAGGGTCCTCTTGATAAGTGCCATTATTGTAATGGCATGGGACATTGGAAAAGGAATTGTTCCAAGTACCTTGGTGATATCAAAGCTGGAAAGATCACTCCAGTAGGTAAATGACTAACCTTCTTTTATGTTTCTAAATTCAACTATGGTATTATGATGCAAAGTTGTGATAATGTATCTCCCTTTTTATTGTAAATAGGGCCTCCACCAAGCAAAGACAAGGGAAAAGAAAAACAAGCATGATAAACCATGGAGAAGCTAAGGATAGCTTTTATGGAGCCTTGTTTTTCATTGTCTTATTTTAAGTTATGTTTTGAATTTTAGAACTTTAAGTTTCCGTGTTCGACATGGAAAGGTATTTTGGATAATGGTTTGTATTTTGGATGATGGTGACTTGGTTTGCAACCCAAGTCACCCATTTTATCATTTATCCTTTATGTTCTAAAATTTCATCTTTAAATGCTTGCGTTTTGAAACATAAGATTATTCACTTAAAAGTGATCCAATAGACAATTATAATGACGGGTTTCATTATATGTCCACATGCTTAAGGCTTGTGTATGATCATTTATAAAGTAATTTTGAGTCTATGAACTCTCTTAAGGTATGTCAATCACCAAGTACACATATGAATAACAATTAGTCTACCTATGAGGTAGTTCTCCTTATAATTCAACATCATTAATTTGTGACTCATATGCTATCTTTGAATGATTAGTGTATTTATTCTAAAGATAGAGTGGGAGAAAAATGAGTAACACGACACACAAGACAAGATTAAGATTGTGTACTTGTGTATATGAAGATCTACACAAGAGAGAATGATTTGAATGAAGGTATATCTAATTACATGGTGTACCCAATAGATGAGATCTATGGTCTCAAGTTAGTTTTATATGACTAAAGAGACCAAGTGTAGTAATAAGAGAATTTTCTTTTAAGATAACTACACGAGGAGACCAAAAGAAGTTTTGGATGAAAATGACTAATGTAAAGTCTTAACAAGTTTTTGACTAAGTTCTATATGATAATTTTTGACCAAATAGTTTCAATCATGAGTTTTACTTAAGAGCCTAAATGAATCAAAGTAACATACTTGTTATGATCAAAATCAAGTTACAAAGATTGATATTCCGATATCTTCAATAAGCCAACGTATTAACCATACAAGTGTCATTGCTTAACCTCCCTATGAAATGGTTAAATCCCCTTCCAAAAGGGTATTTGCGAAGGAAGTATTCTAAATATTATTTGTATTTGAATAATGACATTGCTACACATCATTATGACATGAGTGTGTTAGAGATTTAAAATCTCTTTCCGTAAGATTGAGATGAGACCACTTCAAAATAGGCATTTTGAAAGGTGTGGACAGCGGGCCGCCCACGGGGGCGCTTGGAGTGAAGGGGCTCGAAAACAAGCGTTTGCATTTTGTATGGAGTCGCCACCAATTTTTATGGGAAATTGGAACCGTTCGAATACCTCGTGTCATGTCAAGACACAAAGTAGTGACATGAACACTAAGCAATCGTTACCCTTAGCATTCTATGTCTAGAATGACTCTCGTGGATGCCAATGAACACGGGTGCTCACAGATATCTGGAGTAAGGGGTGAGGGTACGTATTAGGAAGCTCTTTTGATCGAACACCTAATCCCGCCCGCCTCGATAGCGGCCTCTACTAATGATTAGGGAAGTTATTCGTACTTGATATATCGTCGGCTATATGCATGCAATGCAACATCCATTGATTAATCCTAGCATGTGAATTAAGACTAAGTCGGTAGACAATTAATTAGCAAACAATTGATGTCGAAGCTGGAATTTAATGCTCATTTTACATGTGAAAACATACAAATAATAAAAGAAATACAATAAAAGAAAATTACAATAATTACATCGGATAGGCGATTTATGTCGAAAATACCTTTAAAACGGACAATTTGAGAAAAAAAAATAAAAGAATAAAATAAAGCAATTAACGAACAGGAATTAGCGATATTACGGACATTAGTTGATTAATACGTAGGCTAATTAAACTAGGTTAAGGCAACAACGGAGTTCAGAGACAGAATTCACCCTGGAACAGGCGCAGCAGGCACTGCGCCCTTTGGAAGAGGCGCAGCAGTCGCTGCGTCTGTTCCAAGGGTGAGTTCTGGCTGTGAAGCCGGAACTGCAAATCGTTAACGTTCGTTGATAAATTAATGGATTGATTAAGATATTTGACTCGGATGGAAGTGATTAGCATATTATTTACATATGATTGAGGTCATAAAACAGTAAAACATGGATGAGACGGAAATAAACGGATGAACTATGTGAAGGGTCGATGTTAATGAACGATTAATAATTACAAACTAAACAAATTAAATACGATGAATGACGACGGATTAATGAACAAACAGGTGAAAATATATCAACAATGAATCCCAGAAACTCAATATGAACGAATTGAATTCCTAAAACTCGAATTGAATTTAATGACGAAAAACCCGCAAATATTAATTATTAGGGATTTGAGTTGGATTTATGACGAATTAAAACATGTTGATGATGATGGTTAATATACATATGAATTACTAAACAATCATGATGAAGAATCAACAGACGAACAAAACAAAAGAGACAAATTTGATACGAATTACAGAGGACGGAGGAAGAAGAAAAGAAGCAGGAACTGCGGCAGCCTCATGAAGAGGCGCAGCAGGCGCTGCGCTCCTTAGAAGAGGCGCAGCAGTTGCTGCGTCTTTTCTCGACGTCTGTCTACTGGAAATCCGCAAAAACAAGTTTTTAAAGACGGTTTTAGAAATCGATTTTAATGGTGTTCTCGACATAAACCTTACAATTGATACGATAATTAAAATACAATAAATAAAAGGAATTAATACACCCTCAGACTTACATGTTGATTTTAACGAGAAGAACTAAGAAGATCGATTAGTGATGCTCGACGCGAATGCAAGGAAAGAGTGCCTCGTAAGAGGAAAACGATTTAACAAGTTGATTAATTAGATTAATTGAGTGTAGTGGTCAAATTGGTCGGTCATGCAACGGAAAGGCTGGTACCGGAAGATCCGAGCTTACGTGGTGGAAGTCCAAGCACGTAGGCGCCAATTAGTAAGAACGAAGTCTAGAATGCAAAGGGAGAAGAGAAGGGCGGACACTCGCGTGAGAAATATGAGGAACGAAAGCTCCTATTTATACTAATCACGTGAAGGAATAGGGTTTCGGAGACTCTTTGGAAGTGAATCTCGGAAAGATATAAAAAAGATACGTAAATCATGCAAAGAAGGGCATGGGAAGAGGCGCGGCGACCACTGCGTCTCTTGGAAGAGCGCGACACTTCTTGCGTCTATTCCCGGAGGTTTCCTCTGTTTAAGAAAGATTTCCGTGTTTAAGTTATGGTAGGACGGATTTAATTCGATTATCTTTTGAATATTACGGGATATTATTTGCCAAAAGATAAAATTTGAGAAATATGGAATAGAAATATCCGCAACATTCCGAACATTCGACTCGGGATTTAACAAATGACTATCGAGAAAATGGAGACGGTTTCGACCCGGACTCCGAATGTACTCTAATTATCGCCAAAACGACCGTATCAGGACGAAGATGACAACTAAGAGGTAGACATTAATATTTGAGCAATCACTTGACGATAATCTTACGAACTGTCACAAATCGTTCCGCGAATCAAACATGCGGCCCAATCATCACCGGGTGGTTTGCGAGGGGTGCAGAAACGAGGTGTCTACAGAGCCCCCACTTTGACTGAGGCTTGGACAAGGCGAAAGTCAAAGTATAGCCATCAGGTCAATCGAGGATTACAACCTGACGACTATGGCGACGCGAGGCGGCTCAAGGGGTCTGAGCCAAGGACCTGTCGTCGGGAACATTTTAGAGTCTGTCGACTATCGGGGAGGGTCGTTTAAAGTCCATTAGACTACGTAAGGAGGCTCGCCAGCCATAAGAAGAGACCATACCTGAGACTTCTTCTCGAGATGCTTTCGGAGTTGCTAAGGGTAAGACCTAAAAGATACATAATGACTGGTGCTAGGGTGTGGGACCCCAAAGGAAAGCATAGACGGGAAGGAGGCCCAAATGCGAGTTTCGACCTAAAGGTAACTAAGGTTTGGTTATAGGGACTCCTGGAGGACGACACCTGTCGAACTCGCATGGGAAACAAGAAATATTGAAAGCAGCAGGACGTCGGTAGAAACTGCTGTGGGAATCCGCTTGTGTCGGTCTCAAGCGAACTCTGGCGAAATTTGAAGTTGAATCTGCTTGCGTTGGTCTCAAACAAACTCTCGTTGGGGAATATATTGACGACTAGGAACATCTTGATCGTCGAAAGAGAAGGTCTTGAGTGAGCAGTACTGCAAAATACTACTGCGCTGGGATAAAATGAATTGGACGATACTGCAAAATATTGTCGCGCTGGATAAAATGCGGGCCGGAACAAAGAAAAATCGTCGAAACGGACCAAAGTGATAAAAATGTCATCGAGGAAGAGGCGCACCAAAGATGGGCCCACGAATAACGAACTCATAACGAATTTTTGAAAATTCATATGGAGGGAAGCAAAGGAAGAGGCGCATCAAGAGCTGCGTCTTTTGGAAGAAGCGCAAAGACTGGCTGCGTCTGTTTCAATCGGCAATTCTTGCGTAAAACGCGAAATCAGAGGGTTCATGTTCATTATTTCGAAACACAAATCCTCCAATTTCTCTCTCAAATCTTCACCATTTCCGTCAAGGTTGGATTCAAAAGCTTGCTTGAAATATGACTAATCGAGGTATGTGTTTTAATCTTGCATTAATCATCCGTATTTGTCGAATTTTGAGCCGCAAACATTAGGGTTTTCGACCCTTTTGATCGAAAATTTGGGGCTTTTCCCCCAAATGGATTTGTCATGCCAAAATGATGCTAGAAATGAGTAGTAGGCAATGTTAGGAACATAACCATGTATTTACTTCGAATTTTCATTGAGTTTTGAGCCCTTGAGCGAATTTTGAGACGGTTTCACAGCTAGATCGTAAATTGCTTCGAAAACGGCCTTAGGATTGCCCATTTGTGATGAAATTTGATATTTAGGACCCTTGGATGATGGGTAAACTTTCTGCCATCTCGGAAGTTTGGTTCGTGACAACTTTTGCAGGGCACCTTCTAGGGCATAATCGTCACATTAAATGAAATTTGCCGAATTTTCGACTCGAACTCGGAACTAGGCCTTGACTTGGACTTGACTTGACCCAATTCATCACATGAGTGGCTGATTTGGTGGGAATATGGCCAAGGATGGCCAGAAAGGGGCGATTTCCGGACCTTGAAGGCTCGAAATAACTACTTAACAAAGGCTTGTCATCATGTGATGCGGCCTGGATTTGCTTTAATCGTTGCAGGTGACGATGCTTCTACTTCCGGGAGAGATCCGATGGATGTGGATGCCGCTGTTGTTGAGGAGGCGCTAGAGCAGGCCTTCACCGCTGCAGTGATGGCTGCTGCAGACGAGGTTCGAGGAGGAGGCGGCGATGAGGAAGAGATTCGAGACGGGCCCACCTCGGACGAGGAGGTCGCCCGGAGAGGTGCTCTGCGTGGTGAGACACGGGAGAGTAGGCACCTTGTGTGGGCTGCAGAGGGTCACTTGTCCTACAGGACGGTGAAGAGCTTGGTAAATAGGAATTCCCTAACTCATTACCTATCCTTTTCTATTTAAATTCCTTTTGAATTTATTTCAAAACTAAAGATAGCTTTATTTCAAATCATAATAGGAGGCCGGGAACATCCCGGTCGTTCTCGTGGTACACGACGGCGATGGAGCATTACGAGCGGTCGGCTGTCGGCGGAGGAGAGGGCCATGATTGAGCGCGGAGCGTTTGGTCCTCTGGTTGGTCGGAGGGATATCGTGAAGAGGAAGTTACGGGCCAACCTTAGCCTGGTCCACGCTTTCTTGGATCGATTTTGGGATACGACTTCCACGTTTCACCTGCCTTTTGGTGAGGTGGGAGTCACTTTGGAGGATTACGGCATGATTCCGGCCAGTGCGGGACCGAGGAGATGGTGTGGCGGAGGCGGCATGAGGGCGGATTCGGCCGAGGCGAGGAGGTTGATCGGTTGGAACTGTCCGAAAGGCTGCTGATCTTGCGGGTTTGGTACCCAGTACCTATGTTCGAGATTACTTTGCGGGAAGACCCCAAAGATCGGTGGTGATCGATGGGAGGGAGACGGCTCCTCCTCCTTGTACAACGCGAGCAGGGCCCGTCTCGTGGCTCTGGTGGTTCTTGTCTTCGATTTACCTCGGAGACAAGGGTGAGAGGTTGTCGACGAAGCTTCTTCCCTTTCTTTCTGACCCGAGTTCCCTAGGGCGTTGGGGCCCGGGTCATCGCTGGTTTCGCGGTCCTCATCCGCTTCATGAGGGCCATGGTTCGTCCGGAGTTGATGGAGAAGGGGACTTCTCCCGGCGTTTGTCGGACAGGCTCTGTTGGAGGTATGAACCTCCCTTTTGACCAAAGTAAATTCCTTTCTTTTATCAAAGATCGAAAGATCGTCATTGACTATTCTGTTTTATAGGCGTGGGTGTACTCCTACTTTCCGGGCCTCGCGCCCAAGAGGACGGAGCCGTTGGAGAGGGCCTATCCGTGGTGAGGATTGGGTCATGTGTCGGACGAAGAGCAAGCGTTCTTCTCACAACATCTACCGGCGGGATGTGAACGCCCTGGTGGCTTGAAGTGTGAGTATCCCGTTTGTATTCATTCATATTTTTGCTCTTTGCTTTAATTTGATCATAGGAATGACCTTTGCCTACGTATCGTCGCAGTGGGTGCCCAGACCTTGGGCGGAGTACGCTGGAGCGCCTCCTTTTGTCGCTGAGGTCCTCCGTCCTAGGAGCTCGAGTCATTTGTTGTTGTGGACGTCGATGGGTCTGTATGGTATCTAGGCGGCGGTTAGCTCGTCGGTGCTTTCGGGCGCGTTGCGGTTCCCATCGATCCTCCGAGGACGATGTTGGGAGCCTTCGAGGCCGAGAGGGGGCGGACTTAGCTGGTGCTGGTGGTGACGACCTTCTTCTCCCTGATGAGGATTACTCGGCGTTCCTTTACGGGAGGTTGGCGTACTGGCCAGTAGTGGTGAGCATCCTTTATTTTTCTTTGTTTGACTTCGAGAGTTACGACGAAAGATCGTCGATCAATGAGAGTCATTTGTCTTTGCAGGAGGTTGAGGCGGCGGGCATCGAGCCCCGGTGTACCCGAGACTCTTGAGTACACCGACGCGATCGGGAGGACGACGATCTCCGAGTTGCGTGACTTTGACGTAGCGGTGACGGATGCTGGCCTAGACGACTGGCAGCATCTGATTCGGAGGGTGAGCCTCTAGCTTATTTACCTTTCGTGTAAGAACACATTTGATTAAACTTGTTCAATTTGCTAAGAATTTCTTTGAAATGCAGGTCGCGCCATCTCGGTTCGTGGCACTATGGAGAGTGGCCAACCGGCTGCGAGCTACTGCCATCGAGGCACTCGTCGGTGGTCGAGGTCGTCAGGTATGAATCTTTTTTTTTTTTTTGATTGATTTCATTTTGAATTGATTGACATGAGCCATCTTGTTGTTGTTTACAGGCTGGTCGTGAGTTGGAGCGAGAGTTAGCCCAGTCCCGGGAGGAGACGGCTCATTTGTCGAGGGAGCTCGAGTTTCGGGACGCCGAGATTGCCGCTCTTATGGCGAGGGTTGCCGAGTTGGAGGGTGCCATGCCATGTAGTCGCGTGGTCTTTGTAGTCTTGATTTTGAACATTTTGGGCTTGTTTGGGCGAAGCCCGGTTGTTTAGACTTGGATTTGTTTGGCGAAGCCCCCCGGTTGCTTGTACATTTGCTTTTTTGTTGTATATACGATGGCTGAGTGCCTTTTGCTGTTGGGTTGTGTTGTTTGTACCTGCAGGTTAGTTCTTGAACAAGTTTGGTAGACAACGGTTTACGCCGTCGTGCTGCCGGAATTTACATAGAAAAAACACGTTCATTTACATTTTTATATACGCATAAGGCCTTTAATTAGTGCAAAATGAGACTCAAAAGGACCAAAATGCAAAAATTTTGTCGGAAATGACCGGACGGTAGGGAGGGTTACCCCCGCAAAAAAAAAGGAAAAAAGAAATATATAAGTTAGAAAATGAAGAAAATAGAAATGAAATGACTAAATAAAAGTGAAAATGAAAAAAAGAAAGAATTAAAAAAAAGGAATTAAAATGAAAACTAAATATAAAAGTGTGAGAAAAAATGGCCGAAAATGCCGACGTCGCCTCGAAATGCGCGTTCATGGATCAAGGAAACCTGAAGCATGGTAAATTTCGTGGATTTACCAAAATAAAACCCCGTAGGAATAGGAAATTATTCGTTATAGAATTAGGAAAGATTCAAACACGGAAATCACAAAAATCTAGTCTAGGGAAGAGGCGCAGCACGAGCTGCGTCCCTTTGAAGAGCGCGGCGCAAAGAGTGCGCGCTTTGTTCCCAGGAAGGTCGGTTCTGACGGATTTTGGAAACAGCAATTGGTATAAATAGAAGCGTCGACTAAGCTTTAAATTATATAATTCTTCCGTCTCTTCTTCGTCGATTCACACATAATTCTCTAAACAAATTTTCAAGAGAAAATCATGAATACTTTGGAGATCCGCTTGAAGGAATGGACCAACGAGTTTTCGAATATGGAGAAGCATGATATGGGTGCTTATAACCTTGGGTCTTTGTTGAGTTTGAAACTCATCAAGGTAGTAAAACCGTTCTTGGATGCTTGCCTTGATTATTGGGATCCAAATTATCATGTTTTTGCGTTCCCAGGAGGTGATATTTGTCCTTTTCCAGAGGAAATTACTGCTATTGGCGGGTGGGACCCTGAACATTTACCCGCCATCCCTTCTACTGCTCAAGGGTATAAGAGTAAGTTTAGAGATTTGCTTGGACTTACTAGACTCGAAGTAGATCGTCTCGTTACTTCGAAAGGCGTGCGGATGTTGGATTTTGTAGACCGATTCATCAACGGGGCCGACCCTCATCTCTTATGTTGCTAGAAGGAGAGCATTTGGCTTTGTTTGCTTCATGTTTATGTCTTCCAGGGACATGTTGACGAAGAACTGCGAGGTGATCCCCGTCTATTGGGTCTTATTGAGCAAATGGAGTGCGCAGAGCCAGCTTGTCTATGCTTAGGGGAGATTATTTTGGGCTTGGATAATAGGAAATCCAACCGCGATCTTCCATTTTTGGGGAGTCCCGTCATCCTACAGGTAAAAGACACCTTTTTTTTTTTTTTTTTTTTTTTTTTTTTTTTTTTTTTTTTTTTTTTTTTTTTTTTTTTTTTTTTTTTTTTGGATGTCTAATACCTGTCTTGGTAGGTTTGGCTTATGGAACGGCTCCGATTGCTCGAGCCCCCAGTTCATCCACTTTCCTATCATGCCCGTATGATTTCGATGAGGACAAGGTTGTACATGGTGGACTTCACCCGAGTCTGCGACTACTGGAAGAACAAGCTGAAGACTGATGATGGCCCTTTGATCAGGTGGGTTGTACCGTGGTGGCACCTCAAGTCTGTCACTGGAGTGTCTTCTCTGGATCCCACTCGGTCCGTGCGCATTCCTGGATTGGAGTATATGGTGTGCATCTTTCCTGAGAGATTGATGAGGCAAGTTGGTCTGAAGCAAATGATCCCCAGGCTTGACACATCCCTTGTTGCTATGGCGTTGACTAAGAGCCGAAGAGAGTGGGCTATGAAGTGGGCCCAAAGAAACATGTGGTTCTTGAGCTTCTCCGCCAATGCTTTGTGGGTGTCGATTCCTATCCGAGGTGGAGAAAGGCTGCAACTTCGGAGGAGCGAAAGAGGCGAGGAAGCGTGAGCCCGTTGACTACAAGGTGCGAGGGAGAGAAAGAGAAGGAGAAGCATCTAAGCGAAGGAGAAGAAGAAGCGGCTTTCAAGTCATTCATCCTTGAAGAAGAAATCGAAGACTACTCTGTCGCGAGAGATGGTGGTCGGCAAGAATGGAAGAGTCGGGCCTCGAGAAAGACCGTTGGTGATTAGGTCTGAAGTGGTGCAAGAGCGCCCGGCTCGAGGTCGTGACAAGAAATATGACAAGAACGACAAGGGCAAGGGAAAGATGGAGGAATAGCCCAAGTCTTATTATTATTATTTGATTATTATTATTATTGTTGTAATAAGAAAGGAGGGATTTTTAGAATCCTAGCTTATCTATTTTCTATTATTTGCCGTACTATTTTATTAGAAATTGAATGAAATAAAAAGGTTAAATGGTTATGAAACCATTGGTATTTTCTATTAATTATTCTTGTCGAATTTCAAATGCAATGCAAATGTCCTTCTATTTACATTTTAAATATAACGGTGGGTTGAATCCCGTGAAGGATTGCCTACGTATTCACTTAAAAAAAGCGAAATCAAACCCTTGCGCGTAGTTCGAGTAAATGTAAAAGAATAATTGTTCGAAGCAAGAGCTTGTAATGAACATAGAAAATAAGCATGAGCTTTTGCTTACTCGGGAGGTGCGAATTTATTTTGTTTGATGATATGAGGATGACAAGTTTGCCAAGATGCAAGAGTATAGTGACATTCAAATAGGCCAGGGGCCGTTTAGTGCCACAAGAGTGACACGTAGGTTTACGCGAGGCGCGTTTTTGTTCTATCCTAGGCATAGTATCGTTTCAGTTGGTCGAGATTTGTGGGGTTTGAAAACTCATTCCCATCTAGGTCTGTGATTCTAACCGCACCCCCTGGGAGTATGGATTTGACTAGATATGGTCCGGCCCAATTAGGTTTGAATTTTCCCCTCGGGTCGACGGGTAAAAGAGCTCTAACCGGTTTGAGTACTAAGTCTCCTTCTTTGATGTTTCTTGGCCTAACCCTCTTGTTGAAAGCTCGTTTGATACGTGCTTGATATGTTTGGACATTATGTAAGGCACGTAGCCTACGCTCATCCAGGAGGATGAGTTCTTCATATCTATCTTTCTTCCAATCGGCTTAGGGATTTGACTCTCTAGGAGGATGCGTAGAGATGGTATTTCTAGCTCAATCGGGTGTACGGCTTCCATGCCGTAGGTCAAATAGAAAGGAGTAGCCCGGTGGGCGTCTGGCCCGATGTACGATACCCCCACAAAGCGAAGGGTATTTTGCTTGGCCAATCTCTGTAATTGTCGGTCATTTTCTTGAGGATTGTGACGACATTCTTGTTAGCCGCCTCTACCGCGCCATTAGTCTGTGGTCTATAGGGCGAGGAGTGGTGATGCTTGATTTTGTACTTGGCTAGCAACTGTTCGGTTTCGGCTTGGAAGTGGGACCCATTATCGCTAATGATCTCATGTGGGCAACCATATCGACAGATGATGTTGTTTTGTATGAACTTGGCTACATTTTTGGCCGTGAGAGCGGTGTAGGAAGCCGCTTCTACCCATTTTGTGAAGTAGTCAATTGCTACTAGGATGAAAAGGTGACCTCTGTTAATGGGGGGTTATTTTCCCAATTATGTCAATTCCCCATGCGGAGAATGGCCAAGGAGATGTCATTGTGTATAGCAACGAAGGAGGGACGTGTTGCACGTTCCGAAGATTTTGTGATTGTGGCAATGCCTCACATATTTAATGCAATCGGATTCCATTGTGGTCCAATAGTACCCTAGACGTGTGATTTTCTTTGCCATCATAGGCCCGCTCATGTGAGGACCGCATTCTCCATCGTGGACTTCCTCCATCACCTTTCGTGCCTGTGAATGATCGAGGCAACGTAGAATTACACCAAGAGGTGTTCTTTTGTACAATTCTCCTTGCATTAGGATGTATTGGGAAGCTAGTAGGCGTATAGCTCGTTGTCCCCTTTTGTCCATATCCGGTGGATAGGTACCATTAAGCTTGAAGTTCAAGATTGCTTGGAACCAGGGTTCTTGTATGATTTCTTCTTCATCGGTAATCTGATGGACATATGCAAGCTCGACCGTCGTTCAATACACAAAGGCATTTCCATCATGTAATCGGTATGTTTATCAAAGATGCAAGTTTCGCAAGAGCGTCCGCAAATTGATTTTCTTCTCGAGGTAGGTGTAAGTAGGTTACATGATCAAAGAATTGAGCCACTTGGTCTATCCTAGCCTGATAGGGTGCCAGGCTTTCGCCGGATTTTCCAGGATCCTGTAACTTGGTTGATGATCAGTGACGAATCCCCGTGTACTCGTAGATTTTTGATGCCTAAGCTTACTGCCGCTTGTAGTCCGATGAGACAAGCTTCATATTCTGCAGCGTTGTTTGTCACCTCGAAGTCGAGTTTTGACAATCGGTGTATGCTCACCTTCGGGAGAAATGAGCAACACTCATATCCCAAATCCTCTTAGGTTTGATGCTCCATCAAAGTATAGATCCCAAGAGTCTACATCTGTTTGAAGTATATCCTCGTCGGGAAATGACCAAGTATCTATGGTTTGCGCGTCGTTGATGGGATTTTCTGCGAAGAATTCGGCGACGGCGCGACCCTTTATTACTTTCGGTGGCACGTATTTGAGGTCAAATTCGGAGAGCATCATGGTCCATCTTGCCAGACGTCCGTTGAGAACGGGTTTCTCGAAGAGGTATTTATTGGATCCATTTTGGAGAATATCTTGTGAGTAGCTAAGCATGTAGTGACGTAGCTTCTTTGTTGCCCACACAAGAGCGAGGCATGTCTTTTCGAGTTGTGAGTATTTGCACTCGTATTCCAAGAACTTTTTACTTAGATAGTAAATAGCTCTTTCTTCACTTCCTCTGATTTGAGCTAGCATAGCACCCATGGCGATTTCGATTCTTGTGAGATACAAACCAAGAGGTTGATCTTGTTGTGGTGGCATGAGCCTTTGGTGGTTTAGCTAATATCTCCTTGATTCGGTCAAACGCCTTTTGACAATCATCATCCCACATGGTGTGGTACATTTTCTTGAGCTTCTTGAAGATAGGCTCGCAAATCATCGTAAGTTTCGATATGAATCGACTTATGTATTGGACTTTTCCAGGAATCTCGACTTCCTTTTCTGTTTGAGGTTGCGGCATTTCGATCGAGCTTTGATTTTGGAAGGATCTATTTCTATACCTCGTTGGCTAACGACGTATCCTAGGAGTTTGCCGGATGTTACCCCAAATGTGCATTTCTGAGGATTGAGTCTCATGTTGTACTTTAGTAGCCTTGCGAAGAACTTGCGAAGGTTCGCAATATGTCCCTCTCTTTCTTTGGATTTGACGATCATGTCATCTACATATACCTCAACTTCTTTATGCATCATGTCATGTAGGAGTGTAGTCGCGGTGCGTTGGTATGTAGCTCAGGCGTTGATCAATCCGACGGCATTCTTTGTATAGCAATAGGTTCCCCATTGGGTGACGAACGCGGTTTTGTGCATGTCTTCCATGGCCATTTTGATTTGGTTATAACCCGCATATCCATCCATGAAGGAAAGTAACGCGTGGTGCAAAAGTATTGTCCACTAATATGTCGATGTGAGGTAGAGGAAAGTCGTCTTTTGGGCTTGCTTTGTTCAAATCCGTAAAGTCAACACAAACTCGGATTCTCCCATCCTTTTTGGGTACGGGTACTATGTTAGCTACCCAGTCAGAATACTCGGAAACTTTGATGAACCCGGCTTTGAATTGCTTGTCAACTTCTTCCTTAATCTTTAGAGCCCATTCTGTTCTCATTCGTCGAAGCTTTTGTTTCACGAGTTTGAAACCCGGCTTAATCGGAATCCTATGTTCGGCGATATCCTGCCGATTCTGGCATGTCTTTGTAGGACCAAGCGAAAACGTCTTTGAATTCATTTAGGAGGTCTATGAAGTCGGCCCGTTCGGTAGAGCTCAAGGTAGTCCCTATCCTAAGTTCTTTGGGTTCTAGTTCAGTTCCTACATTGATGGGTTCGGTGTCCTCAATTACAGGTCCCCCTTCCCCTTCCTGTAGTATTTCTTTGGCTACGTAGGGAGGTATTTCGGTCAAGTCTGGGTTTTGGTCATCCTCAGTATCATCATAAACAGAAGTGCACTCAAGATAACGCAAAGAGTAAGCGAGAACACTGATTTATTCATATTAAGATTTGAGTAAAGTTGAAACAAAAGAAGCCAAGCGATCCATGGTCGGTGGCGGCAAAGGGACGATGGTGGGGCATTTCCCGAACTACGTGACTACTCGATGCTAAGCTAGGAGAAACGAAGGGAGTGGGGTTGACGACGGGAGTAGACTCTCTAATGACTCCTCTAGACTCGACTCGACTCCGACTCCGGCTCGATTCGAACTCGTCGTCTTCTGGTTCTTCTTTGAACATCTCTCCTTCTCTAGTGGTGAGCTTGAAGAGTCTTCCTTGATTGTTGGTCCATTTGATTGATTTCCTCCACCCTTTCTGCTGCTTTGTGTTGATTTCCGTGATCAAGGCGGTGGGGTTGAAGCGATCGTCTTGAAGTATCGTAGTAATGATCTCATCCTGCGTGGCCCTAACAAATCGGTCCTCTCCAAACGGGAGGCTAACACTTGTTCGTCTAAGCAAGGTGCTTGACGGGTTTTGACGGTAGGAACCGTTTCGGAGGGATGAAGTAGCAATCGTGAAAGATCTCGATTAGGCTAACTTCCTCTCAAGGTAATGCCAAGGTTCGGGAAACCCGTGAAAGAGTTCTGAACTTCCTTCTTGAACGAAGTACCCATTCAAGGTAGGGAGATATGGCTTCATTTGGACCCCTACATACTTGCGATTTTGGACTTGAGCGAGCATTTCGAGAACTTCTTCAGCTGTGGGTTTGTACCCTAGTCCAAGTGGTATTCTTGATGAGTTGCCTTTCTTGTATGGCGCGAAAGTGTTCTTCCGAATTGGGTTCAAAGGCATTCCAGGGAAGTATCCCTGATTTTTGAGTATGTGGTTGACCACCAAGTTAGAGTAGGGATTATAGTATAGGGGTGCCAACTCACTTTCTATGACATTTACACTTTGGAAGCCCCCAAGCTCGTATATGGGATCCGCAAGGACTTGATTATTCGATTGCTTCTCGATTATGGCCTTGATGGGTGACGAAGTAATTGTCACAACTTTGCCATTTAGTGGGATCTTGATCTTTTGATGAAGGGTGGATGTTACCGCTTTGGAAGCGTGAATCCAAGGCCTTCCCAGAAGTATGTTGAATGAAGCTTCGATGTCCACTATTTGGAAATTGACCTTTCGTTCGATTGGTCCTGTTGCTATGGTTAGGTTAGCAAGTCCTACCACTTTTCGTCGTGTACCGTCATATGCACGTACACCTTGATTTGTAGGAGTCCAGTCCGACTCCTTCATGCCCAGTTTGTATGCCGTTTTGAGGGGTATGACGTTGACCGCGGAGCCATCATCTACCAAGGTCATTGGTACATTTTTCTTTAGACAGATGACAGTGATGTATAGAGCAAGGTTGTGACTAGCGCCGAAAGGTGGCAAGTCTTCATCTGAGAAAGTAATAGGATTACTTATCTTGGGTGATTCTTGGAAGACCAAGTTGACTACATCTTCGGGAGTAGAGTTATGTGCCACATTCAATTTGGCCAAAGCTTGTAGTAAAGCTTGGCGATGCGGAAATGAGCTTGCCACTAGTTGCCAGACTGAAAGATCAGCCTTGGTTTTCTGTAATTGCTTGAGCAAATGATTAGTGGGATCGTCTTCGTTGTCATTTGGTGTGATGACATTGGTTGGACTGTTTTGAGTAGTACTTTGGTATGGACGGCCCGAACGAGTTAGGTGATCCACATCTTGGTCCTCACCATTTTGGACTATTTCCTTGACTACGGAGTTTTCAATGAGATATTCGTCTTCATCGTCATCGGCCCAAACCCCATTGATTGCGGCTAGTTCCCGCATTCTTACGATGTCACTTTCTAGTTGTATGATTTGATCAACTAGTCTATCGACCAAGGCGACTACTTCTTGCATAGTGGCATTTGGAGAGAAGATCAATGGTACGCGTTCTTTAGGTGTTGCCTTGGGATCGCGTAAGATCATTACCATGTTTTCTAGTTCCCACATTTGTCTATCTACACTCCTTGCCCATGCGATGAAGTCGGAAATGGTAGGGGAGATGGTAGAGTAGAGTCTTTCAATTGCATGAATTTCATTTTCGGTGGGAGAAATGAGATGTGAGCAATCTAAGGTAGATTCATCACTTGTAATCACTAGAACTCCAAGAGGATTCTGAGTGTTGTTGGGCTTACCTCCTGGTGGGATTGGAAGTCGACCATCTTCAATCATATCCTGAAGCACATGTTTCAATTTGTAGCATTTTTCCGTGTCGTGCCCTTTGCCCCTATGGTATTCACAGTAGGAATTTTCATCCCAAAACTTGGACTTCCTTTCGGGTTCGGGAGTAGGTCCAAAACTTGAACTTCCTTGGTGGGCTAGTTTTCTTCGATGGCTCGAGAAGGTTAACTTCGTCGGTCTTGCTAGTAGAGCCGTATGAACGACTCGTGGACCCTTGATATCCTCGACCTACCGTTTTGGACAAGAGTCCTTTGCGGATGTCATCTTCAATTCGTGTCCCTAACACGGTTAAATCTTTGAAAGTCTTGATGTTTTGATATCTCAAATGGTTGGCATATATGGGCTTGAGATTGTCCACGAACTTCTCCACAAGAGTGGCCTCATCTGGGCGTTCTACTAGTTGAGTACTAGTCTTCCTCCACCTACTTAGGAAGTCGGTGAATCCTTCTTTGTCATTTTGGGTAAGAACCTCTAGAGTACGCATATTGACTTGGATTTCGGCATTATCCGCATATTGTTTTGAGAATTCGATCGCGGCGTCCTCCCAAGTAGCGACCTTCTTGTGATCTAGGGTATAGAACCATTGCTTCGGGATGGTGTCGAGAGATGAAGGAAAGATCCTTAAGAACATCTCGGGTTTGATGCCTTTGATAGACATGTAATCCTTGAAGCGCGGATGTGGTTCAAAGGGTTCTCATGTCCTTTAAACTTAGGGATATCCGTCATGCTAAAGTTAGTGGGTAACTTGGAATTGACGGCTTCATACTTGCGATTGTTCTCCATGTAAATGTCATTCCCCTTGAGGTACATCAATTGTTCCTCTAGGTATTGGAGTCTTTTCTCAGCTATAGTCGTCCCTATGGGAGGATTTTCATCTTTAGACTCATCATCAGAAAAGCGTGCTTCATTTTTAGGGGAAGGCAACCTTCCCTCTACGTCAAAGATACGGCCTTCGATAAGTTCAAGGCGGTCATAGGTTTGTTCTTGAGTGATTTGCATTTGGGCAGTAGCGGCTAGGATTCGATCACTATTCTCTTGAAGTTGTTGGAGGTTCGTTTCATCACTTGATCCGGGCATCTTGGAAACTGGATAAGAGATCGGGACGAATCAAAACACGATCGACCATTCTATCACACTTGCTAAAAGAGGAAAAGTTTTGACTCGTGAAGTGGGTGTGTGCCACTTGTGTTGAGTGAGTTTTGAAGAAAGACAAGGTCTTTGAAAATGTGTGTCCTAGTCAACTGTAGTGTAGTTGTAGGAGTGGACTCGAAGTGAGGTTTGAAATGGGCTTGTGGCCCGAATTTTGACACGACAAACGGACAGAGTTTTGACCGGATTTTGTACTAATTAAAGGCCCTTTTTCGAAATCCTTGATTGAAAAACGGGTTTTGATTTTCGAAAATTCGTCATGGTTTTGTTTAGAATGGTGATCACGTAAGGTTTACATATTTATACAAGCATTATAACGGGATGCTGAGTGCATTTAGAAGGGTTTTGGTTTAAAGGGTGGGTTGCCATACCGAACCATCAAACCCGAAGTCTGTGGAGAGGCTCGTGCCAAACAAGAGTAAGGCCGATTCCTAGTCCATTTCCTCAAGTAGTGAAGGCCCTTGATACAAACAAGAGTAAGCATCATGGTATGGATGACGTCAATCGCTATCCATCCTTAGGCCCAAATAAGAATTAGGACCGTTTAGACGGGACGATTGGTCAAATGGGTTGGGTTGGGCCTAGGAAGGCCGAATTAAACGGTCTAGGAAGACCGAGTTATGAAAACCGACAATTGTCTTGTACAAACTTATTCCCTAACCTTGTTCAAGTTTCACCCTAGCTACACGTAAGTGTATTCCCAATGAGTCGCCAAAGCGTGGACGGCGGGCCGCCCACGGGGCGCTTGGAGTGAAGGGGCTCGAAAACAAGCGTTTGCATTTTGTATGGAGTCGCCACCAATTTTTATGGGAAATTGGAACCGTTCGAATACCTCGTGTCATGTCAAGACACAAAGTAGTGACATGAACACTAAGCAATCGTTACCCTTAGCATTCTATGTCTAGAATGACTCTCGTGGATGCCAATGAACACGGGTGCTCACAGATATCTGGAGTAAGGGGTGAGGGTACGTATTAGGAAGCTCTTTTGATCGAACACCTAATCCCGCCCGCCTCGATAGCGGCCTCTACTAATGATTAGGGAAGTTATTCGTACTTGATATATCGTCGGCTATATGCATGCAATGCAACATCCATTGATTAATCCTAGCATGTGAATTAAGACTAAGTCGGTAGACAATTAATTAGCAAACAATTGATGTCGAAGCTCGAATTTAATGCTCATTTTACATGTGAAAACATACAAATAATAAAAGAAATACAATAAAAGAAAATTACAATAATTACATCGGATAGGCGATTTATGTCGAAAATACCTTTAAAACGGACAATTTGAGAAAAAAAAAATAAAAGAATAAAATAAAGCAATTAACGAACAGGAATTAGCGATATTACGGACATTAGTTGATTAATACGTAGGCTAATTAAACTAGGTCAAGGCAACAACGGAGTTGAGACGAAATTCACCTGGAACAAAGCAAGCGAGCACGCGCCCTTTGGAAGAGCGCGATCAGCTGCGTCTCATTTCCAAGGGTGAGTTAAAGCGTGAAGCCGAATCGCAAATCGTTAACGTTCGTTGATAAATTAATGGATTGATTAAGATATTTGACTCGGATGGAAGTGATTAGCATATTATTTACATATGATTGAGGTCATAAAACAGTAAAACATGGATGAGACGGAAATAAACGGATGAACTATGTGAAGGGTCGATGTTAATGAACGATTAATAATTACAAACTAAACAAATTAAATACGATGAATGACGACGGATTAATGAACAAACAGGTGAAAATATATCAACAATGAATCCTTTAAACTCAATATGAACGAATTGAATTCCTAAAACTCGAATTGAATTTAATGACGAAAAACCCGCAAATATTAATTATTAGGGATTTGAGTTGGATTTATGACGAATTAAAACATGTTGATGATGATGGTTAATATACATATGAATTACTAAACAATCATGATGAAGGATCAACAGACGAACAAAACAAAAGACACAAATTTGATACGAATTACGAGGGCGGAGGAAGAAGAAAAGAAGCGAGCTGGCGGCCCTCATGAAGAGCGCGGCGCGCTGCGCTCCTTAGAAGAGGTGCAGCGATTCTTTGCGTCTTTTCTCGGCGTCATCTCTACTGGAAATCCGCAAAAACAAGTTTTTAAAGACGGTTTTAGAAATCGATTTTAATGGTGTTCTCGACATAAACCTTACAATTGATACGATAATTAAAATACAATAAATAAAAGGAATTAATACACCCTCAGACTTACATGTTGACGGAACGAGAAGAACTAAGAAGATCGATTAGTGATGCTCGACGCGAATGCAAGGAAAGAGTGCCCTCGTAAGAGGAAAACGATTTAACAAGTTGATTGATTAGATTAATTGAGTGTAGTGGTCAAATTGGTCGGTCATGCAACGGAAAGGCTGGTACCCGGAAAGATCCGAGCTTACGTGGTCGGAAGTCCAAGCACGTAGGCGCCAATTAGTAAGAACGAAGTCTAGAATGCAAAGGGAGAAGAGAAGGGCGGACACTCGCGTGAGAAATATGAGGAACGAAAGCTCCTAGTTATACTAATCACGTGAAGGAATAGGGTTTCGGAGACTCTTTGGAAGTGAATCTCGGAAAGATATAAAAAGATACGTAAATCATGCAAAGAAGGGCCTGGGAAGAGGCGCGCAGACCACTGCGTCTCTTGGAAGAGGCGCAAAGACTTGCGTCTATTCCCGGAGGTTTCCTCTGTTTAAGAAAGATTTCCGTGTTTAAGTTATGGTAGGACGGATTTAATTCGATTATCTTTTGAATATTACGGGATATTATTTGCCAAAAGATAAAATTTGAGAAATATGGAATAGAAATATCCGGAACATTCCAGAACATTCGACTCGGGATTTACTTGACTATCGAGAAAATGGAGACGGTTTCGACCGGACTCGAATGTACTCTAATTACTGCCAAAACGACCGTATCAGGACGTAGATGACAACTAAGAGGTAGACATTAATATTTGAGCAATCACTTGACGATAATCTTACGAACTGTCACAAATCGTTCCGCGAATCAAACATGCGGCCCAATCATCACCGGGTGGTTTGCGAGGGGTGCAGAAACGAGGTGTCTACAAAAGGATATGATGGGAACATATATGGTTTTATCCTAGTAACTTGGCAAAGCGATTTATATTTATATTCTTGACAAATTTCGATTGAGAAGTCAATTTCGAAATATGTAGAATTGAGTGGGAGTTAGGAAATTCTCATGTGAAGACATGGGATTTAGTGGGAGCTATCATCCTTGAATGTATAAAACTCACTACTCATTAAAGAATGACGAGCTAATACCTTCTTTCATAAAGAAGCTTTTGAGTTTTCAATTCTGGATGAAGATGGACAATAATAAATCCAATTACATCATGGGATGTTGGATTAGTATTAAGAGATACACATCACATCAACATACGCATAGGTTATTCGTATGAATGAAAATGGGATTACCATTAGCAGTAATGGTAGTTCATTGAACCTAAGAACGGTTGATCTCATGATTATTAGTAACTAATGTTTCCGCCATTAGAATAATCATGTACATGTCCAATTATAAATCATATGCATAAGAGCATGATGATAGACTTGGTGAGCCAAAATAGAAACGTCATGAATTCTCAAGTAGAATCCGATGAGCGATTTCAGTGTTTGACGGAATGTTCTATTGTGTGTCAAGAGGTTGCACATATTGTAGAAAATCCGAACACATATGAGGATTTATGAGAATCCCAAATCTTTCAAGCCCAGAAAGAGAAATGAGAAGTTTTGGAAAGATACTTGGTTAAGTAAGAGGTTATTCAAAACAATCTTTCCTAATAAAGCTAGGACTTGTGAGAAGTACTAAGCTAATAATCTTGTCAATTGTTACAAGATTCTACAAAACATATACCTAGTGCATTGTGTGTGGATGGAATACTTGATCGGTACAAGTTATATTATTCATCGCAAATTCGTTCGTTATGAGATGAGCGATGAGAAAGTTCTTTCAAGTTAAAGAACCAAAAACAAGGTCAAGAACCTTAATGTGTACTTGGTAAGATTCATGCTATGAGAACATGAATGTGAAGGAAATTGCAAGTGTAAGAAGTTTGAACACATGGACACATGGGATGTTAAACTTCTATTGCAATCAATAAGTGTTTACACCTATGATAAACATCACAAGGTTGTAATATGATATTGACTACCCGAGTGTGATGTCGACTTTTGTCGTTTGAGTTATTATTAACTCACTTTGTACATTGTTATATCCAAACGGGTTGTAGAGACAATTGAACCCCGTTAAAGTGAACATGGATTAACATTGTTTTTGCCCATAGTTACTTATATGAGGTGACGTCTCGAAGTGACTAGAGTGTGAGGCGATTGATGGCAAGTTCAAGTGCCATACAGTCATGTGAGATGACTAGTCGATCACATAGGCAGACTGTTAGGAACATTTTGTCGGGCCTAATGACCGCTTATAGAGTTCTGGCAAATTTATATAGCCTGGTCGTGGCGAGAGCTACTATAGTATTCAAATGAGTCGATTCTTTTGACTAAAGACTATTCGCCTAAGATGGCACAGTTTCAGATTAACTTTGATTTGTGTTACTACGACCTTCGTAAATGGGGTCAAATGGACATATTTTGGGTTATGATGGCTGTGGCTAGTCGAAGGGAATGAGTGCGATAGGAATTGTCCACCCCTTGTCAGGGTTATAACAATATCTCAGGGCCACTCGAGGAGTAATGAACTGGAAATGCGTGGCCACGCTCGGATGGCATCCAGAGTGGATAAATCCGGTCAATCAGTTATTCTCGGATCGAGGAAACCACTCTCGATATGATCACTTGCAAGCACGACTTGAAAGACACCTTGCATTGAGTGGGAGATAGTAATAGGACAAGAGAATTGGTGACGACACTTGTCGAGGACAAGTGGGAGATTGTTGGAATATGTGTCCTCCGACAATAATGCGATCACGATTGTTGATCATGATGATCACATGTTTAAGTCTCATTAAAATGAATACAATTGGGAAGTAATATTATTCGTCATCAACCGGTCAACATATATCGGTAATGATTGGTGACTAGAGTTTGACATTACTGTCGTGTGACGGTGGTGATCGATTGACCCCTAGGTCATACCTAAAGGGCAATACTCTTAATTGATTATTTAATTAATCGTATAATGTTACGAGTTAATTAAATTACTTGAAAATTGACGGATGATTTTGGAAGTAAAATTTACGTATCATATTGAAATGGGATTAAATAAAGTGCAGTCCGAGTAATTGAATTATATCATTACTCGGATGAAATAAATTGTTTAATGTAACAATTAAATTGAATGAATTGTTATAAATACAATCTGTTGTGATTTATAAATGGTAAAATATTTTGGCACAAGTAATTATGAAATTACTAAGTCGATTTTGTATATGACGTATTTTTATTAATACGTTGATTTTAATATGATAAAAATACATAAACAAATATATGTGACATATGACATGTAACATATAGACAATTGACAAAAATAATATGGACACCATATTATGCAAAGGGCCGAAAATTAGAAGGTGTTTTAGCTAATTATAAGTTGTGTGTAATTAGTGGAAAACACAATGATTATAAAGCAACCTAGCCATGCAAGCCTATTGTTCCTTGTGAAGAACAATTTCTCCATGCATTGGCTCACCCTAAAGCCCCTCTTACACGGTTTTGGGAAGAGAAAATGATCATTGTCTTCTCTTATAATTTTACCTAATAATACTCTAAAATGTTTTAGATTATTGATCATTCATTCAACTCATCCAAAAAAATATAAGTTCTAGAGAAATAAAATCCTCTCTTTATCTCTCATCAAAACCGAAAATACTTAAGTGTTTATAAATATTTTTGGTTCAATTTTCTACTATAATTAATATTATACTAGTTTTGTAATATTAATTAAATTAAGAGGAGCCTTGGGTATAATACATAGGGAGAGATCTTACACTTAGATCTTTGTTCTTCCATTGGAAAAGCTCAAGAACAAGAAGAGAAAGGTGATCTCTCTTGTGCCCTAATAGCCGAAATTTACCATGTAAGGACATGATTTCTCCTCTATTTATTTTATTGTTTGCATGCATAAGATCCGTAATTAATTTTATGACAAATTATTTTGACATATAAGAGTATGTTTTATGTATATGAATCTACTTTTCCTTCACAGGTCAGGGGCGTCCCTCGTCATATGCGCCACTATTTCTTCTGGGGAAGAGGTGGAGGGCACGGTTAATTTTCCCAAGGCCTGTAGCAAAGCCTGTCGATGTTCAAAGGACGTTGCGATCAGTTGCCAGATCGAGATCTCGGCTTTTGCTTTCTGAAGTTGTTTGAGGATCACATTTTCAGGAGCCCTTGGCTGAGTGTCTACCTCCGGAATGACTTGGTCATTCGTTGTTGGAACGACCGTTGGATTGTTCGGGTTCTGATAGGGGCGTCCGGACCGGGTAAGATGTCCGATTTCTTTCGCCCGTTTCTCTTTTTCTGGGACCAGGTAGACGTCTTCAACGTCGTCTCTCCAGATGCCGTTGATTTCGGGATCCCGAGGGTACCTTGGAGGGGTATTCCTCGGTGGGCAGTTCTTGTGAGGGATATTATTGTGGGGGTGATTTTTGTGAGGGTAATTTTTGTGAGGGTGATTCTCGTGAGGTCTATGCCAGAATGGTTGCGGGAGCAATCCATCCTGGTGTGGGTAGTTTTGAATGCTTGGGGAATTATCTCTTGGGCGCGGTGCTGGAGGATTGAAGATAAGTCGACGGTAGGCATCGTCAAGTCGGGTGATTCTTTCGAAGAGACTGGCTATGGCTTCCTCGACCTGCTGGAACATGGTGAGCATAATGGCAGCACTGAACACAAACACTCCGTCTGAGGGAACTTTCTCCAGGACATTCACCTCCTCGTCAACTGGCAGGATGAGGTGTGAGCAGTCCAGAGTTGGCTCATCGTCGGAGATAGCATGGATTCCCAAAGGGTTCGTTTTGTTGTTTGGCTTAGTTGGTGGGGGTAAAGGCAAATCTCCTTTCTCAATCATGTCTTGGATGATGTGTTTGAGCTTGAAGCAGGTTTCGGTATCATGCCCTTTCCCTCGATGATACCGACAGTAGGCATTGGGGTTCCAGAAGCGGGATTTCTTAGCGTCGGCCGGATCCGGGGTGGGTCCGATCGGTTGTAATTTCCCCTGGTCCATGAGCCTTTTCAGGGCACTTGCATAAGTTGACCCTATGTTGGTGAACACTCTCTGGGGGCGCTCGGTTCTCTTAGCAGATGGTTCAACGAGGTTAACCTCATCAATCTTGTTCGTTTGGCCGTAAAGGCGGGATCCGGTTGAGGTGGACCCTTGATAGCCTCTGCCAGTAGTCTTGACCAAGACGCCCTTCCGGAGGTCATCTTCAATACATGTCCCCAGAATTTGCAGATCTTGGAAGGTCTTAATATTATGATATCTTAGCAAGTTGGCATATACTGGGCGGAGATTGTTGCGGAACTTTTCCACCAAAGTTGGTTCACTCGGCTTACTGACCAGTTGAGTGCTCACCCTCCTCCAACGGGTTAAGAACTCGGTGAACCCTTCCTTATCGTTCTGGGTTAGAACCTCAAGAGTACGGGTGCTGGCTTGGATTTCGACATTGTCGGCATATTGTTTGGCGAACTCAACTGCGATCTCGTCCCAAGTGGTAAGGTTTTTCGGATCAAGGGAGTAGTACCATTAGCGAGGGATCGGTTCCAAAGAGGATGGGAAAATCCAGGTAAAAAGCTCCTGTTTGACCCCTTTAATGGCCATGTAGTCTTTGAAGGCACGGATATGATTGAGCGGGTCCTCCACTCCTTTGAACTTAGGCACATCAGTCAGGGTGAAGTTGTCAGGTAACTGGTCCCCAACAGGTTCGAACCTTCGGTTGTTCTCAAGATAGATATTGTTGCCCCGGGCTAGGAGCTGTTCTTCCAGGAGTTTTAGCCTCTTCTCAGTTTCAGTCGGAGGTGGAGTATTATGTTCTCCAGTTTCCTTGTTCTCCAGGGCATCGATACGGGTCTCGACGCGATCCAGGGTGACCTTAAGAGCAGTAAGCAGGCTGGCTAGCTGATCAGTTGTGACATCTCTGTTGTTATCATTGTTGTTGGATGAAGCTGAAGACGGGGCCATGGCTCTGTGGCAGAAAAACGGCTCACATTACAACTCAATCTGACACAGTTCAAAGACTGAACACAGACAACACAAAGGATGAGACAAGCATCAGACTCAACAAGACGAGGGTGACCGTGTATGGCTCCTCGGTGCTGACTCGATTTATGACATGACGGTGTTGACCGAACCTTTGACACGGGCCCAACATAACGGCGTGGCGCCATTGGACGGGTCTCGTGGTGAGACGACTCATAAGTAAAGACCCATAAGTACGTTTGCTTTGACTCGATAGACACGAGGCGGAATTGGAATGGTGGAATGAAGTTTTCGAAAATAGAAATTTTCAAAAAGATTCATTTGTCGCTTTAATAGACGGCTTCCGAAGATAGAGATCTTCGCAAGTCGTTCAGTTGAAAGGGGTTGTCTTAAATTTATCTGCAAAAGACGGTTTGAGTTTGAGTCAGTTCGGAAAACAGTGTATTGTTTCCCAAGACGGTTTTGAAATTCAAAATTGTATGTTTTGAAAATCGGGTTTGAAATGTTTGAAGAGGTCTCGGGGACGGTGCGTGGTCCTCGGGATCCCGAAAGTGTCTCGAGAAAAGGGTGTGTGCTTTTCTCGGGTTTTGAAAGGGCCATTGTCGGCGCGAAACGGGTTAAAATCCGTGTCTAGACGCGGCGATTATAACGGCGTAAAAAGGTTATTTGAAATGGTTATAGAAAACCAAGTTTGAAAATCGTCATTACGACGGCCTAAAAAGGCGTGTTGAAATGGTTATAAAAACCGAGTTTGAAAATCGTCATTACGACGGCCTAAAAAGGCATGTTGAAATGGTTATAAAAACCGATTTTAAAAATCGTCATTACAACGGCCTAGAAAGGCGTGTTGAAATGGTTATAAAAATCGGGTTTGAAAATCGTCATTACGACGGCCTAGAAAGGCGTGCAACGGTCGGCGAAAGACCGAGGTTTGAAACGGCCATTATAACGGCGCAAAAGGGTGATTTTGAAAATTTGAAAATGACACGGAAGGACTTATGATCAAGTAGCACATAAGAACTCACAGTTCATTATATTATGCATAATGCTGACACGGGTGTTGGCTTAAGAGGGTGGGTTACACACCAAGCAATCAAACCCCGATTTGCGAGAGGGATACCAATCCAAACAAAATGTGTAATGAGGGTGCCCTAGCCTCGTGCTTGAAAGTGATGAAAGCTCTTTGACGAAAAAGAAATGTGTAACGTCAATGGTATGCTTGACTCAATCGGGATTCGAAACGCGGGGATAAGAAAACTCACGCCGACGAGACGAGCCAATTGGTCGATAAAGGGTTAGGTTGTGGGCCCGGACAAGGAACCCGACCGTGACCGTAATATCAATTAATGCATTCCAACCAAGATCTCGTTCGAGTCTCACCATCTAGGGATCACAAAGACGTAAGTGTCCTAGTTTTCCCCAGCGGAGTCGCCAATCTGTGGACATGGGTCACGTCTCGGTCTGTAGATTAGGGTCACCTACCGGTCCGTACTCACGGGCCACCTGCACGCCAGGCCAATCTGTGGACATGCAGCGGTCTTTTGAAAGCCACGCTCGGCGGCGTAAAAATTATTTCGACTGGATCGTTTTAGATCGGTCGGTTTCGTCGGAGTCGCCACCAAGCATTTGTGGGATGCTTGGAACCCGTTCGAATTCCACTTTATACCTCGGTCAAATCGAAGCACAAAGCAGCGTTTGACATAGGTACTAAAGATAAGGAAATTGTCCCTCTTTAGCATCCTATCTCTAGAATGACTCTCGTACGCCCTGGATAAGGTCGTCCACTATCCAAAGTTTCTGAGTAAGAGGTGAAGGTACGTATTGGGAAGCCCTTTAATCATACACCCAATCCCGCCCGCGGTAGCGGCCTCTACTGATCGATCTTGGTTGGTTGAATGCAAAAGTTGATAAAACGGTTTAAATGCATGAATGTGCATCCAATAATTTAAACCTAGCATGTGAGAGCTTTCTAAGTCGGTTGATTTAATCGAAGTATCAAGTATAAGATGTCGAGTTGGATTAATGATTGATTTGCATACAAGACGGAAATTAAACATCCATTTAACGTATTAGGTTTAGGGTGCATAACATTATCCATTTGTCTTAGTAGGGCATTTTGCAAATATAACTTTGAATGAACAGATAGTCATCTGATCCGTCCTATATCCGAGTTAATCGGAGTCGGGATCGTCCTAGACTCATGTTGGAAAAGGGAACAGGCTCTGTACCAGACTGCTACATGAGGCGCGAGCCAGCCGGCGATGTAAGAGGCCTCTTCCTGGTTTTGGAAATGAGAAATGGAGCGCCTTTTTAGGCGCGGGTTAGCCGACGGTTTATGTGCCGTGTTCTGACTTTTTAGAAAACGTTATAAAACGTCTTGAAAATGGGTGTTTGAACCCGGTTTGGTTTGAAGGGGTCGTTTAGACCGCATTTGTTGATTTGAAGAACTAGACTCGAATAATCATCACTATTTTGATAATATTCGGTGTCGGGTTCGATTTGACAAACTTGACATGAATAGTTTTGAAAATAATTATGGACTAATTGTTTTAAGTCCATTTGAATGTAATTAGTCGGTACTCATCATCGTACCCGGGTTAAAATCCGGCATGGTATGTAGAACCAAGGATGACTTTGTGTTGGGGACTAATATGTTTATTTTGGAAATGTAACGAAATGAAATAAAAGGTTTCAAAATACCTTTTAAATGTCATTAACAAAATATTATCACCGAAACACGGATTTAACCGTCATGGTATGAGGAACCAAGGGTGAAAAATATTTTATGGTTAAAACAAATAAACACGGAATAAAAAGGGTTCGAAAATATTTGAAATGGTGAAAATCGATTACAAATACGAAAATAGGTTAAAGGGAAATGACGAGAACAAACACGGTTGACCTCTGACCTGGACACCCCATTTAGGCGCGGGCAAGCTGGCGACCTAAGGGGCTTCTGTCTCAGGCCAAAAACCAGTTTTGGCTCGTTTATTCCATGTTTTGGTTCATGTTATGCAAGTTTTAGCATGTTATAGTCATGAAACAAATGAAAACATAATAAAAGAGGATTTTTACACCCTCATACTTACATGTTTGGTTATGGCGAGTGACCGACGTAAGTGTAACAACTCGTTTGATCGGAAAAAACTCGGTTTAAAATAGTTTTAGTAAGTAAAAAGAGTGTTTTAAGTTTAGTGATGGTGTAGTGGTTGAAATGGTCGGTCAAGTGATTTAATGCACGATGACGGTACCAAACAATGTGTAAGGCTCGTATTTACGATCGGTAGGTCGTAAACACGCGTTGGATTGTGACTTAAGAAGTCGAGTCGAGAATTTTAAGGGAGGAAAGAGGGGGCGGACACTCGCGTAACTCTCAAATGGGTGGCATTTGAGGGGTATTTATAGGAGAATGAGTGGTTGTGTGAGTTTTGAGCGACGTGGCCACTTGGGCTGCTCAAAGAGGCGCGAGCCACGTCGCGGTTCTTCGAGTTGTGTTGTCACTTTCACAACAAACGCAATCATGATTTGTTCTATCCTAGGTTTTGTAGTCACATGTTTGGTACTTGACCAACATGAATCCGAGAAAACTTAAGGTAGAAGATTTGAAATGTTTTGTTTTTGGTGGTTGACTCGGTTTGACTCGTTGTTGGAGTCGGGATTTGAATTTTTGAGTCGGTTTTTGGTCCGGTGTCGGTTTTGACTCTAGTTAGTGTCATTGCGACCCCGTCGTCGTGCATTAAACACTCCAGGTATTTTTGAAATGTTTTGAGATATTTTATTTTCGAAATCGTTTTAAGTTTTCCGACGTAAAGTTGTACACAAATTGTCGATCAAACGCCACGATTCCAAAACATGTTGTAGTCCGATAATCATCGGGTGTTTGTTGGAGTCTCAGCAGATACTGGGTATCTACAGCATGTAGGATTGTTATGGTGCTATTGGGTTTTCATCTGGGTTTAGGTGGTGGTTGCCACTGATGGTCGTGTCTTGTTGTGTAGCGGGATTTCTATGGTCTACTCTTGATTGGATTGGTGACAGGAGCCAGATTCTTGAATGACGTGGATCAGTATTGATGTTGGTGTCCTTTTGAGGTGGGATCGGGTCGGTCTTTGGTGGGTAAGATCTGGTGTTGGATTATTTGCCGTCGGTGGTCTGCTTCACATCATTCATGTTGCTATTCCTTTCCCTGTTTATATTAATAATTACCTCTTGTTGGTTAAGGGTGTCATGTCCCTTAATCAGTAGGATAACTCGTAGTATCGTGTCTTTAATGCTAATAAGGGTAATGACTTTTTTGCATCTGGCTTGTGTTGTGTCCATCGGCTTTGTTCCTTTGATATGATTTTGGTTAGGGGACTGTGAAGGTTGATCTCTTTATCGCTTGCTATATACTTACTCACTTTTCCGGGCTACGAGTTTGTTGTTCGCACGGATGGTTTCCCAAAGTGTAGGAGTTTCTTCTCCTCTTGAGTCAGATCTTGGTCTGCATTCTGCATTCTCTTTCTACATCCTAGTGGCGTAAGTGCACTTTGCACGTTTTTGATGGTTCAAGGGCCTCGTTGGTCTCCTGATGTCATTTATCACAGCCAAGGGGATGAATCTCCAAGTCACATTTTTGTGTCTTGTAGCAGGTATTTCTCCGAAACTTTGTCAGTTAAGATGAGTAATGAGGTGACCGATCATTTGGCCAGTTCTAATCGTCCCTTCAAGAATGATGTGGATGTTGAAATTGTCTTTCGTGTGCAGCCAGTCGTACGCCATCAACACACTGCTGTTAGCCGATGCAATTACCTTATTGTTTTAGTTTATGCTATTAGTACTACTTTGTTGTTTTATGTTGTAGTTTATAGGTATGTTATAATGAGCCATACCACCAATATGTAAAACTCTATCTTTCCATCTGCTAAAAAAAAAAAAAACTTAGAGAGTTAGTTGTATTCTCTTCTATGTAAACAAGAGGTTTTTCTAAAATTGAATTTCCTTTTACTGAATACAAATCTTATTATTCCAATTTTTCTATTACTCTTATTCTATCTCTAATAATTTTTTTCCTTCATTACTCAACATACATACCTAATCATCTAATACAATAATGGTGATCTGCATACATGAGGCGAGAAACAAGTGTCGTGTTAGCTTATATGTGCGGCATCTAAGAATACCCGGTGGATGACACTTTGTCGAGTGCCAATGATAAATGACAAACTTGGATAACAATAAAATCATGAATTGTTTTTCTTAAAGAGTATTTTGAACCTTACATTTGCCTCGGGTTTCACGAAATCTCTCGCAGGATAAGACTATTGGGTCTCTCTCGTTCTAGGCAAATAAATAGAATCGAGAAAATACAAATGGGGTTTTGTAGTTTTGTTTGTTCTTTGAAAGTCGGAAAAGTTCATAATCTTCATACATTTCAATCAGGCATCAACACGTATTTATACATGTTTTGTATGCATACCCTAAAGTAAATAATCCGCTTTTCCAAAAGGTACCTCTTGGGATAAGTATGATAATATATTCAAAATCGGCAAACGCGATAATCATTTATGTGAGAGTGTATTCACGCTCCATTACCAAGATTATAGCTTGATAATGCCTCGTGCTAAGAAGCAGAGTTTTCTTTATGCCTTACAAGCAACGTTGTGTCGAGAAGAAGTGAATGTAATTGATGATCCCTCCACTGAGCTATGACATAACAGGCTCGGACACAAGAGTGAGAAGGGCATGGTAAGAAGTAACTACTCCCTGAAGCTCAGAGTATGTCCTTGAAGCCTTGCATTGATTATTTAGGAAATAATATCTTAGATAAATACCCTAGACACAAATGAATGTAGTAATAGGGGTCGAACACAAGAAGACGGGAGTTGCTATATAAGTTGTTATGGGGCGAATTTCATCGAGGCTGGTTATCGATTAATTATATGATTAGGTTTGTAAATAATAATAATAAAGGAAAAGTCTAGAGAGGTCAGGTCACACATGTAAATTATGTAAATGCTCAAGTTAAACATAGTAGTTGATAGAATCGTTAATTGCTTAGGCTTAAAGACAACCACGTCTCGGCCTTATTGTCAACCATAGGACAGGTCCTAATGAGCTCTCGCTATGGCTAGATCATCTACTAAAACATGCTTAGTCTAATTCAATTTCGGGCCTCTCGACTTATAAAAGTGAATTAACAAATTTAATTTAAGATAGTGATCATTTATCAAAGATTAACAAAACAAAACAAACATGTGATAGAAACTTTTAAACGATTACTATAACATCCTAATTCAACAATTGCAAAAGCTATTTGTGCATGGATTCCCTTATTCCCTAGACAAAGTATACTACTCTTGCTTAATGTAAACTAACCTAATGACAAATGATAAAGTAAATATGATAATAACTAACTAATGATGGAAATGACGAAGGAAATAACAAAACAATGCAAGAAATAGAATTACCTCAACAAGGGAAATAAAACTTGGAATTTGAAGAACAAATACTTGAATGGAAATGACTTGTAAATGAATTTGTAATATAAATTGAAACGCTTAAAGGAATGTTTGTGAAAACTAAAGAAATGCTTAAAGTAAATCTAATCTAAACTACATTTTTATTCTTAAAACTAAGACTAAAGCGTATGAAAAGTGTATCAAAGTGTGTGGATAAAACACCCTTTATATAGGACCAAAGGGAGTAACATAAGCGGAGTAGAATAGGGACACCCCGATCGGGGACACCCCACCCCGATCGGGGTCGTGGCATTTTAGGATTTTGTTTTAATTTCGTCTTAACTCCTTGCTTTATGGTCATATGGAATCCTATGCTTGTGTGTTTAAGAGTCCGTCTAAGGCATCTTAAGCATCCTTTGGCATCCAATACATGCATATGACTTGAACTTTTACTTGAACTTCATTTCTTTACATATCCACCAACTAAGATTGGTTTCCTCTTCCTTGGGTTTCCCAATTTCTTCCCAAAATGGCCCTATGCCTCTCGAAACACCTTTGCATGGTTAAGACTTGCTCTCATTAGCCTCATGAACTTGGGTAAATGCTAATTTGACGGAAAAAAGTTACCGAATGCTTCATTTCCTACAAAATATAATAAATACGAGGAAAAACACCTAGAACACGGAATTAGCTCACAAATACATTAATAGAAGTGCAATAATCAAATAAACTGAGCTAAAATAGGGGGTTAAAGTATATATAAAATGGACTTATCAAACTCCGCCATGCTAAACGCTTGCTTGTCCTCAAGCAAGCACACAATATAATGTATGATAAGGACAAAGGTACGAGCAACAATCATCTCTTCCAAATGCAATTCCTGTCAAGTAACTTTAAAGAAAAATGAATCAAATCCCGAAATGACATGGGCATAGGAAAAATGCAACAACATGGATGAGATTTATATGACGGCGTAGCATAAAGGACTTCATATGAAAATTTTAACTCTTGCGTGATCTTATTGACATCGGACTCCTCACGGGAAAACACTCACACTCTTATTATGAACAAGGCAAATTATATGTGAATGTGACACTCTCCTATCTATGACTCAAGAGAATGTGCCTGCAATCTAGTAGGGTAAACATTCCAAATCAACAAGACAATACTAAGAAGAATGCATAATTAGAAACCAAGAGAAGAGATAAAAGAGGCTAGGGGTAATGGGTAAAAAGTGGACAAACAAGTTTGAAAATGTGGAGTTAATGGTCGGGCTAATCAACCATCAAAATAAGCAAAGATTGCTTAAATAACCCAATACCGATCTTATAGCAATAACCCATTGAACCAAAGCAGCATATGGCCCAAATTAAAACTTTTACAACAAAAAATGAACTTCCCAACTAAATTTCTTCATAAACTATGGAAGGTCAATCTCATTTCTCTCCTTTTCATCATAACCTTTTTTTTTTTATTTCTTTTCTTTTCATCTTTCTTTCTTTGTTCCATTTTTTCCAATTGATTTTTTTCTTCTTCCTTTCTCACTTTTCTTTCACAACACAACGAGAACTAGTGATCCCGTCAACATCATCAACCTCACAAAAGCCCCCTAAACTCACCAAGATGATTGCTAGATCAACAAGGTAGGCATTTTGGTATGTAGCTAGAAACACATATGTGGTAGAATATAATGAGAAAATGCTCAATAATAGGTGATGCATGTGAGAAATTATAACAATAAGGCTTCATGTGAAAACTATCGTAGCATGTCTAAGAATAAGGAACCAATGCCATACTTGTGCATTTTGATATAACGCACACCAAGAGGAGAAACTACACACACCTAAATGAGACCGGGTAAAGATGCACTTGCCTTTTTGGAGGCTCTACCTTACCATTTATGTAGCTTACCAATGTCAAGATCAAGTCTATTTTGTCCAAAATCCATCATTCACCCACTATGTCAAGACATCCCCATGTAAGCAAACTCGTAAAATGCGTGTTTCATTAGCTTATAATAAGAGAAATGCAAGGAAAGATGATATTATGCATAAGACAAAAGAGTGAACACAACAACCAACTTTTCATGAAATTTTTCAATTTTCAAATTTTTAGTTTTTTTAGATTACCCATAACTAGACTCGCTAAATCCCCCCCCCCCCCCCCCCACTAGAACAACACATTGTCCTCAATGTGTAAAGCAAAGAAAGACACCCAACAAGGGGAGATGGGATGACACATGCGGAAAGAAAGCATACTAAAGTGTAGAAGCCTCCCTCAAGCTAGCTTGAAAATGGGGGTATGATCCAGTCCAAGTAGCAAAGTACCTGCAAAAGACAAGATACTACAACTAAAGCAAACTAAGTCTCTTATTGTCCTAACTATTACATCAAAACCAAATTAAAATTGCAATTGTCCAAAAACTATAAATTATCTCAAAAAACATAAATAAAACAAATTTCCCAAAATGAATATCCATTGTCTTCTAAAAAGCACGTCAACGCCCTTAGAAGTTGATCATATTCCTGCGCATGAGAAATACACAAGCATATATAAGGAATTGATAAGATATAAGCATGAAAGATCAAAGGCAAGAAAGGATTAATCTTATCAAAATGCCCATGAGAGATTTCAAATAGAACCACCGTACTACTCCACTCGTCAGCAAGAGATGAAGCATCATGCTTAAGACCATAAAATAAACCGTTACTGCAAATATTATAATCATGAACGGTCTCAAATTGGTGGTATGGAAACTCGAGGTGGTAGGACTCATCAAAAATGGAGGCTGCATCCCACTTAACGTCTAAATGAAAATCACTAAGTCCTCCATCAACCTTAAATGAGTCATCTAGCTCCCATGTGAAAGGATTTTCAAAGGATTCAAATGACTCGGGTAAAACTTTATCCTTTTCGTGGTAATCGGGCTCAATATCATTCATGGCATGTGTGTCAACTACATCCTCCATGAAATGGTTAATTGGAACGACAATAGGGGGAATTTCAAACAAGAAAGTCGGTTTATCGTCATCGTAGTCCAATAATTCAAAATTGTTGGAGGGAAAAGACTCACATTGGGAGGTTGGGAGAGCATAAGGAGAGGTAATATACTCACATTGGCTCACTTCCTTTTGAGAAATTTGTTCCGAACGAGCTTGAAGCACTTTGAGATCCTCTTGGATAAGCCACACATTGAATTGGCGTGCTAACTCCCGACTTTTGGAAGCCATGAAATCTAAGAAATTCCAAAGTTCTGGCCCGATCATATAGTAGATACCCTCATTACTCAAGTTTAGAGCCCTTCACGGGTCTCAAAATCCATGCCATCAAGTACGAGATGACCAAAGTAATCCCCATCAAGGACATGTCCAAGGGAGATAAGACCATCGCAAAAATAGTAGAACCGGGCAAGATAGTCATGAAAAGGCTCATCTTTGAGTTGTGGGACGAATCCGTCATTCATTATGAAAGACCAAACTTTATTACCTACAAAATAGATACTAAAACAATAAAGAAACCGTGAGAAGATCCCAAGGAACAAGTGCTCCCCGGGATAAATAAAACAAGATAAAATTCAACAACTAATTAGCAAACAAAACTGTGCTCGCCGGCAGCGGCGCTAAAATTTGATAGGATGTTGCAACCTAAGTGACACGTCTGTCGCGTACCTGTCAAAAATAACCAACTGGTTCCAACTAACTAATATAGCTAGGGAAGTCGGGTCGAATCCACAGAGAGGTAGGAATTTGTCTGCTAAACTAGGTTCGCCAAGGTAACCAATTTGGGGGTTTATAAACTGTGATTTCTAAACTAACAGAGTAAGGAAAAGAGAAATAAAAGGAGGAGTTAACAGATAAAAGAGAATAGCTAAGACAAGCGGTTCGCCATAATCATCCGGTCGAGTAATCTAGGTCCCGTGTCAATGCAAAGACGGTCTAAAGGGTAGCGAACGTCACCTTTCGGTCCTTAATTCACCCTAAAGTGTAAACAGTTTAACTTTCGCCCTCGCTGCAATACTCTATTGTTCGCTACTAGTCTCCCTCTTCCAACCTTTCGGTCCAGGTCAAGGTCCACCAAGAATAAGGGTCTAATTGCGTCGACTCAATTAGGCAATTACAGTTATTTGTAGCATTTAAACAACAAAGACGGTACCGGTATTAACCTAGTAAATCGATTACTCTCCCTTCAAATCATGGGTCCCCTATAGTCTTAGCATAGGAAATTAGCTACTCATAATTGTCAGATTAACAATCACAATAACCAAACAGTTAAAACTAAGCATGATGAAAAATCTATTTGATTGAACAATTATAAAATAAGGAGAGAAAAGGAATTAAAAGCAATAAATACGATTAAGAAATAAATAGATTGATAATACCGAATCCGAGTAGCAAGTAGAGAATAGAAATCCCAAGAACAGTGACAAAAGTAACAGGCGAAATGTACGTCGTAAAGGAGATGGGAGTAGCGTAATGTTCTCCTCAGTCTTATACTGCAAAATTGTCTTAAACCTAATCTATGGACTGATTACAAAAGCCCATAAAAGATTAGGCGGAAATAAACTAAAAGCACACGAAAACCTCTCGATCGAGTAAGATGATTACTCGATCGAACTCCAAGTCACTCGATCGAGTTAGAGCAACCTCTCGATCGAGCACTGCTCGCTGGACCTCATCGATCGACTCCTTCAGCTGGTCGATCGACCAGTCTTGAATGTGTAAAGCATTCGATCGAGCACCAAAGCACTCGATCGAGCTATATAGGCGCATCAGGACTTGAATTCCTTCCTTAACTCAGCTCATACGTCCTCCAAGTGTAAGATTCCTAAGCTCCGGCTCCTTATTTCCCATGAATGCATACAATTGGGACAATTAAGGCTCGATTTAGCTCCTCCTCGGTCAATTCCTGCAAATTACAATAAACGGACCAAAGTAGAGTGTTCGGGGGTATTTGTAGCCAGATGCTACATAAAAAGCACAAGAATGCGTGTAAAAATGAGGTGAAAACCTTATATAAAAGACACGCATCAAATCTCCCCAAACCAAACCTTTGCTTGTCCCCAAGCAAATATGAATGCAACTAAGGGTGAACAATAGAACGGGACCAACACATCAGCTACAAATCATCCGCTAGAACCAATTTAATGCAACAAAATGACAAAGTGGCAACTGAAAAGTGCAAACGAGTTAAATTAATGTTTCAAGCTTACTGAACCGTCGACCTTGCAAGATTCAAAGATGTCGGACTCTCACGGGTCACTCGTCACTCAAAATCAGGTACAAGGTGAGAATATATGTGAAAGATAGGAAGAAGCAAGACACTCACCTAACTCGACCTATAAGAACATGCATGTAGTTAACATGAATAAAGTCTCTACAACCATACATATGCATCCCAACCATACTAATGACCAAGACACGTGCCGAGGACTTACATTTGGGTCAGTGAGGTAATGGGTAAGAAGGGGCAAAAATGAATTTGGACATGTGGAGTTAATAGCTAGGCTAGCAACAACGGATCCAAATATAGACTGCATCCCAACTTCGTACTCATAACAGCCAGATGAAACGGTGCAAAATTATGCACTAAACTCACGGAACCAAAAGTCGTCGACTCCCCATAAGATATAAATAAGGCATGGGAGTGTGAACCATTGTGCAATTCTCATTCTTTTTCATCCCCTTTTTTTCTTGTCTTTTTCTGTTTTTTTTTTTCGCTTTCTTTCCTTTCTCTTTTTTTTTCCGTTTCATTTTTTTTCAATTCAACACATTTTTTATTTCTTTCCCTTCAATTCTTCCACCATCTTCTGAAATCAGATGAAATAACCATATTGCAATAACACATTCCAAGAACTACTCATTACTAGCTCAGCTAGGGTAGGAAATATTATAGAAAGTAGTTGATGGGACAAAAAGGCAATTTGGCTATGTGAGGCTCATGGGTAGAACGAAATAAGGGGAACCGCCTCTCCTAACACGTGTCACCATCCACAGACCGAATGCATACAGGTATTAAGAAGACTAGACTCATGCTTGTGCAAATTAATGTTACATGTCTTAAAGAGAGTACTACTCACATTCTAAATGAAACCGGTCATGAATGTCACCAGTTTAATAAGCTCTAACCTCAGAATGTATTGTAGCTTGCCGACATAAAGAATCAAGTCTATTCGTTCAGATAAAAGAGAAACAAAAACTCGTAGATTATGCACATAATCATGCCAATTAAATGTCAAGAAAATGCAAGGCTCAAAATAAGGATTCAATGTAGCGTCAATGTTCAAACGTTCCGACTCAATTTAAACATGAATTTTTTTGAAAATTTTTGAATTTTATGATGATTTTTTGAATTAATTAAAACAACAATGCATGCGAAAATAAATAAACGTGCAAGCAAAAATGCAAGAAACATGCAGACACAGATATGGATGCATACCTCCCCAAACCAAACCGTACAATGCCCTCATTGTACCAAAAATAGGGAAAGAAATGCAAACTGAAAGGAAAAGGAGAAGTGGAGTTGGAAAACTTACAAAACGTCGTAAGGAGGGACCTCCCCAAACCGACCATGAACATGGGAGGTCAAAGAAAGTCAAACAGTGGCCTTGTAGACGTAAAACAGCGGCTGGAAGTCATAACTACTCGATCGAATGCCTGGAATAGCTCGATCGATCGAACCAGTGTATTGGAAGGGCTCGATCGAGTGACAACCCACTCGATCGAGTAAGCACAGTTATGGATCTGGTCGATCGAGGACATCATCCCTCGATCGAGTAGCAGCCGCATCAGAAAGTGCTCGATCGAACACAGAAGCACTCGATCGAGTACTTTAACCTGCAAAACACGCATAAAGGCAAGGAAAGTACAAAAATTGTTCAAAGCAGCGTCTAATGTTTAACGTAAAGCTAAAGAAAAACAAATAGTTCAACAAAAGTACAAATAAAACTGTCCGGGCTGCGTCCCGGAGAGCGCTGGTTTAAGAGGTCCCGCACGACCTTTCTGGTATCAAGTAACTGGCGCGTCGAGCTCGTCGAAGCGCAAGACTTCAACGCGGTTGTCCGCTTCACTCGCCTCATGGTAATGCTTCACGTATTGGCCATTCACCTTGAATCTATGCCCCTCAGAGTCTTCAAGCTCCACGGATCCAAACTTAGTGACAGCTGTCACCGTATATGGACCACTCCACCTGGACTTCAGCTTGCCAGGAAATAGTCTCAAACGGGCATTAAACAGCAACACCTTCTGCCCCACGTGAAACTCCCGAGGTAGGATTCTCTTGTCATGCCATCTCTTCGTCTTCTCCTTGTAAATGCGCGAGCTGTCGTAGGCATTAAGCCTAAACTCCTCTAATTCATCTAGCTGCAAAAGACGATTCTGACCACACAATTTAGGATCATAATTAAGCTCACGAATTGCCCACCAGGCCTTACATTCCAGCTCAACAGGTAAGTGACACGATTTCCCATAAACTAACCTATAAGGTGACGCACCAATTGGTGTCTTAAAGGCAGTTCTATAAGCCCATAATGTGTCATCTAGCTTAAGACTCCAGTCTTTCCGTGATTTAGAAACTACTTTAGACAAGATCTCTTTCAGTTCACGGTTAGAGACCTCTACCTGACCACTAGTTTGGGGATGATACCCCAAACCACGCCGGTGTTGGACACCAACTCTAGACAGTATGGAAGTGAGTTTCTTTTCCTTAAAATGCATCCCCCCATCACTAATGACGACCCTAGGGACACCAAAACGGGGAAATATGATCTTTTTGAACATCTTTATCACGGTCTTACCATCACAATGAGGTGAGGCAATTGCCTCAACCCATTTTGACACATAGTCTACAGCTACCAAAATGTACCTGTTACCTTTACTGGACGGGAACGGTCCTTGGAAGTCAATGCCCCAGACATCGAAAACCTCAACCTCTAGGATGCCGTTTTGTGGCATCTCATGTCTCTTCGAAATATTCCCTGATCGTTGGCATGCATCACAAGCTGAAACAAAAGACTTGGCGTCAGCAAACAAAGAAGGCCAAGAAACCGTGACGGTGAAGTACCTTAGCCACGGTGCGCGATGGACCGTGGTGACCACCATATGAAGAGGAGTGACAGCCTTCTAGGACTATTTTGGTCTCCCACTGCGGAATACACCGTCCGTAGAGACCGTCTGCACATTCCTTAAACAAGTAAGGGTCATCCCGAAATCTTTGCTTAGCGTTATACTGTAAAACGCTTCTTTTGGCGATGAGAAAGGTCGGCGGCGCACTTGCCACCGACAACGAAGTTAGCTATATATGCATACCAAGGTTCCTGGTCAACAATAGACGATATAACAAAGAATTAAAGAATCGTCAGGAAAGAATCATCAATGGTTAGAGAATCTTCCCCTTCTTGTCGCATCGCCCGCGACAAGTGATCGCCTACAACGTTCTCGGCTCCTTTCTTGTCTTTAATCTGCAGGTCAAACTCCTGAAGGAGGAGTATCCATCTCAGTAGCCGCGGTTTTGCCTCCTTCTTAGCAAGGAGGTGCCTCAAAGCTGCATGGTCAGTAAAAACAGTGACTTCTGACCCAACTAAATAAGTACGAAACTTCTCTAAGGCATAAACTACTGACTAACGACTCCTTCTCGATGGTAGTGTACTTCACTTGAGCCTCATCCGAGTTCGGCTCGCATAGTAAATAGCATTCAAGGCTTTGTCTTTCCTCTGGCCTAACACCGCTCCTAGTGCATAGTCACTCGCGTCGCACATGATCTCGAACGGCAAGTCCCGGTTGGGAGGTTTGTATGATCGGCGCAGAGACTAAGGCCCGCTTTAACTGTTAAAAGCGAGAAAGACAAGCGTCGATAAACACAAAAGGGGCATCTTTAAGCAACAAATTTGTGTAAGTGGTTTAGCAATTTTGGAGAAATCCTTGATAAACCGCCGATAAAAGCCAGCGTGACCAAGGAAGCTCCTCACCCCCTTAACATTAACAGGAGATGGTAATTGTTGAATCACTTCCACCTTTGCTTTATCAACTTCTATTCCCCTATCAGAAACCAAGTGCCCTAAGACAACTCCCTCGTTGACCATAAAGTGGCACTTCTCCCGATTCAAAGACAAGGTTAACCTCAATAAATATTTGCAACACTTTCTCAAGGTTAGACAGACGAGTTAGAAAAATCACTTCCATAAACACCGAAATCGTTCATAAAATCTTCCATGATAGACTCAATATACTCTGAAAATATCCCCATCATACACCTTTGGAAGGTGGCGGGGGCATTGCACAAACCAAAAGGCATTCTGCGATACGCAAAACGCCCTTAGGACGGGTAAAAGTAGTCTTGGCTCGATCGTGCGGGTGGATAGGGATCCGAAAGAACCCCGAATACCCATCTAAATAGCGAGAAAAACTTATGAGAAGCTAACCTTTCTACCATTTGATCAATAAAAGGAAGGGGAAAGTGATCTTTCTTAGTGGCGGCATTCAAATTTGTCTGTAGTCTATGCACATCCACCAACCAAGAACTACTCGGGTAGGTATTAATTCATTCTTCTCATTCTTAACTACGGTTGTCCCTCCTTTCTTGGGACTACCCATCGGGCTTACCCATCTAGAATTACCTACAGAATAAATAATACCCGCATTCAGCCTTCATTACCTCGGCCATCACAACATCCCGCATCTTCTCGGGTTCAAACCGACGTGGCCCCCCTCGCAAGGTTTGTGATCCTCCTCCAGCTCTATCCTGTGCATACAAATATCGGGACTAATCCCCGTGATATCGTCCAGTGAATAGCCCATTGCTTTCCTGTTTTTCTTAAGTACAGCTAACAAAGAAGTCAGCTGATCATCACTAAGCTTAGCACTAACAATGACTGGATACTGCTCTGTATCGTCGAGAAAAGCATATTTAAGATGAGATGGGAGAGGCTTACGTTCCGGTACCTTTACCTCAATGGAGCAAAGAGTGCTGATCATATGTTCCACCTGCTTTCCCTCATGCTCATCTAAATCATCAACAAGCAAATCCAACGCAGCGTCATCGTCCTCTGGGCTATCTGCACACTCATCAAAAAGCATGAGAGCTTTCAGTGGGTCCTTCATAAAAGAACCCGACCAGAAGTCATAAATAGACTCATCAATGATATCGACCGAATAGCATGTGTCCTCTATCATTGGGTGCGCTAAAGTACTGGGCAAACTGAATGTGATAGCGTCATCCCCTACTGCAAGGGTCAGACGCCCTTGTCTGACATCAATAACGGCCCCAGCTGTACAAAGGAACGGTCTTCCTAAAATAATTTGGGTCCGGGTGTCCTCAGCTATATCCAAAACAATGAAATCTACTGGGATGTAAAGCTTGCCTATTTTCACAGGCACATCCTCCAAGACACCTAAAGGTCTCCTAACAGATCTATCGGCCATCCTCGTAGGTAATGTTAGTCACCTTGAAGTGACTCATCTTCAATTTCTTGCAAACAAGAAGGGGCATGACACTTACACTGGCACCTAGATCGCAGAGGGCATTATCAATAACCATATTACCTATGACACAGGTAATAGAAAAGCTGCCCGGGTCTTTCATTTTTGGAGGGGCCTTATTTAACAGCAGGTTACTAGACTCTTCCATAAATGAAATTGTCTCAAATTTCTCTAACGCGTCACGATATCTTTCATAAACTTAGCGTAAGTGGGTACCTGAGTAACAAGTTCAGAAAAAGGGACAGTTACCTGAAGGTTCTTCACGATGTCCACAAACTTACCATACTGTTGCTCGATCCTTGCGTCCTTCAGACGACTTGGGAAAGGTACCCTGGTAGCGATGAGTGGTCCCGCAACCTTTCCTTTACCCTTATCAACGCGTGACGTCTCCGCAGCAGGGGAAGATGACACGGTGGCGGCACTAGATAGTGAATTAGGAATTCCGCCACTTAATGCACTGGATCGAGTACTTTTACTGGTCGATCGACCAGTTTCTTCTTCAACATCACTCGATCGACCTGTCTTGATACTCGATCGAGTGTCTTCTTCAGCATAGTTACTCGATCGACCAACTTGGAGTTCTATACTTCTCGATCGACCGCCATTATCACTCGATCGAGTGACTTGATGATTAGAACCGCTCGATCGAGTAGATGAGTTGCTCGATCGAGTGGTTACTGCACACGCAGCAAGTATTTCCTGCAAGAACTCGTCTAAATCATCATCTGAATCATCATTAGCTGCCAATATCTTGTCTTCTTCATGAGGAGGGTCATTTTGGAAGTTCATTGCACTGACTGGATCGCAAATTGGAAGAAACTTGGCTTGATCCGTTGCCTGTGTCAACTGTGCGACTTGTTCTTTCGGCCCGATATAACCGTATCGATTTCGTGACATACTCAAAGATAATGGATTTCAACTCGGCAATTTCTTCTCTTGAAGAGGGAGAGACCGGTCGCGGTACTGGCGTAGAAGGGATAGAGACGCTCTTTATCTCTTCATATAGCTGGGAGAAAGGAACTCCCTGCTTGTACTTCTTGTAAGCAAGAGCACGCTCTATACTTGCTACACATTCGTAAAGGTCATGTCCTTCCTCGCCACATCTACCACATGGTTCCGTAATCGTAGGCATATTGTCGACCAACCTTCGAAGCAACAGCTAATCTGCAAAACTGTCAAAACTTGCAGAAAATGAGATCAGCCTCAAGGAATAAATTCCTAGAGACAAAAGACAAACTTAATTTAAGCAACAAAATTGCACCACCTCCCAAGAACGGCGCCAAAATTTGACACGTCGTCGCGCACATCCAAAAATAACCAACTCGGTTCCAACTAACTAATATAGCTAGGGAAGTCGGGTCGAATCCACAGAGAGGTAGGAATTTGTCTGCTAAACTAGGTTCGCCAAGGTAACCAATTTGGGGGTTTATAAACTGTGATTTCTAAACTAACAGAGTAAGGAAAAGAGAAATAAAAGGAGGAGTTAACAGATAAAAGAGAATAGCTAAGACAAGTGGTTCGCCATAATCATCTGGTCGAGTAATCTAGGTCCCAGGTCAATGCAGTACGGTCTAAAGGGTAGCGAACGTCACCTTTCGGTCCTTAATTCACCCTAAAGTGTAAACAGTTTAACTTTCGCCCTCGCGGCAATACTCTATTGTTCGCTACTAGTCTCCCTCTTCCAACCTTTCGGTCCAGGTCAAGGTCCACCAAGAATAAGGGTCTAATTGCGTCGACTCAATTAGGCAATTACAGTTATTTGTAGCATTTAAACAACAAAGACGGTACCGGTAGCTAGTAAATCGATTACTCTCCCTTCAAATCATGGGTCCCCTATAGTCTTAGCATAGGAAATTAGCTACTCATAATTGTCAGATTAACAATCACAATAACCAAACAGTTAAAACTAAGCATGATGAAAAATCTATTTGATTGAACAATTATAAAATAAGGAGAGAAAAGGAATTAAAAGCAATAAATACGATTAAGAAATAAATAGATTGATAATACCGAATCCGAGTAGCAAGTAGAGAATAGAAATCCCAAGAACAGTGACAAAAGTAACAGGCGAAATGTACGTCGTAAAGGAGATGGGAGTAGCGTAATGTTCTCCTCAGTCTTATAGTGCAAAATTGTCTTAAACCTAATCTATGGACTGATTACAAAAGCCTATAAAAGATTAGGCGGAAATAAACTAAAAGCACACGAAAACCTCTCGATCGAGTAAGATGATTACTCGATCGAACTCCAAGTCACTCGATCGAGTTAGAGAAACCTCTCGATCGAGCACTGCTCGCTGGACCTCATCGATCGACTCCTTCAGCTGGTCGATCGACCAGTCTTGAATGTGTAAAGCATTCGATCGAGCACCAAAGCACTCGATCGAGCTATATAGGCGCATCAGGACTTGAATTCCTTCCTTAACTCAAATTTCATACGTCCTCCAAGTGTAAGATTCCTAAGCTCCGGCTCCTTATTTCCCATGAATGCATACAATTGGGACAATTAAGGCTCGATTTAGCTCCTCCTCGGTCAATTCCTGCAAATTACAATAAACGGACCAAAGTAGAGTGTTCGGGGGTATTTGTAGCCAGATGCTACATAAAAAGCACAAGAATGCGTGTAAAAATGAGGTGAAAACCTTATATAAAAGACACGCATCACTAAGCAAAGATAAATACCCTAGATACAAATGAATGTAGTAATATGGTCGAACATAAGGAGACGGGAGTTGCTATATAAGTTTTTATGGGGTGAATTTTATCGAGGTCGGTTATTGATTGGTTATATGATTAGGTTTGTAAATAATAATAATAATAATAATAATAATAATAATAATAATAATAATAATAATAATAATAATAATAATAATAAAGGAAGAGTCTAGGGAGGTCGGGTCACACATGCAAATTATGTAAATGTTAAAGTTAAACATGGGAATTGATAGAATCGTTAATTGTTTAGGCTTAAAGACAACCACCTCTCGGCCTTATTTTCAACCATAGAACGGGTCCTAACGAGCTCTCGATATGGCTAGGTCGTCTACTAAAACATGCTTAGTCTAATTCAATTTCGTGCTTCTCGACTTATAAAAGTGAATTAACAAATTTAATTTAAGATAGTGATCATTTATCAAAGATTAACAAAACAAAGCAAACATGTGATGGAAACTTTTAATCGATTAATATAACATCCTAATTCAACAATTGCAAAAGCTATTTGTGCCTAGATTCTCTTATTACCTAGACAAAGTATACTACTCTTGCATAATATAAACTAAACTAATGACAAATGATAAAGTAAATATGATAACTAACTAATGATGGAAATAACAATGAAAATAACAAAACAATACAAGAAATAGAATTACCTCAACAAGGGAAATTAAACTTGAAATTTGAAGAACAAATACTTGAATGGAAATGACTTGTAAATGAATTTGTAATATAAATTGAAAGGCTTAAAGGAATGTTTGCAACAATTAAAGGAATGCTTAAAGTAAATCTAATCTAAACTACATTTTTATTCGAAAACTAAGACTAAAGCGTATGGAAAAGTGTATCGAAATGTGTGAATACAACATCCTTATATAGGACCAAAGGGAGTAACGTAAGCGGAGTAGAATAGGGACACCCTGATCGGGGCCACCCCACCCCGATCGGGGTCGTGGCATTTTAGGATTTTGTCTTAATTCCGTCTTAACTCCTTGCTTTATGGTGATATGGAATCATATGCTAGTTTGTTTAAGAGTCCGTCTAAGGCATCCTAGGCATCCTTTGGCATCCAATGCATTCATATGACTTGAAATTTTACTTGAACTTCATTTCTTTACATATCCACCAACTAAGATTGGTTTCCACTTGCTCGGGTTTCCCAATTTCTTCCCAAAATGCCCCTATGCCTCCCTAAAAACCTTTGCATGATCAAGACTTGTTCTCATTAGCCTCGTGAACTTGGGTGAATTCTAATTTGACGGGGAAAAAGCTACCGAATGCTTTATTTCCTACAAAATGTAATGAATACGAGCAAGAACACCTAGAACAATTAGCTCACAAACACATTAACAGAAGTGCAATAATCAAATAAACCGAGTTAAAATTAAGGTTAAAATATATATAAAATGGACTTATCAATTCCAAAAAAAACCAACTCAGCTGAATGGTCTTGCCACTTGGATGAATAGAACAATTGGAGAGAATCTGATAAATGCTCTCTCATGCAAAGTTACCAAATGCCTTTTGGACGGATGCATTGATAATTGGTGTGTACCTCATTAACCGGTCACCTTCAGTGCCTCGTGATTGGGACATATCATATGGTATTGCTACAACCATTTATGGTAGACGGGTATCCAGTTTTCTGTTTGACACAAATATATGTTGATAAAGCTACCCAACAATAGTAGTTGGGCCCTTCAGTGCCTCGTGATGTCACATATAAGCACATGAGAGTCTTTGGATGGAAAGCTCATGTTCACAGACCTAGAGATGAAAAATCCAAGCTTGATTGCAAGAATAAACCGTACATCTTCATAGGGCATGCTAATGATGAGTTTGGGTACAAACTATGGGATCCTATTAGTATAAAAGTGATATGAAGTAGAGACGTGATATTCTTTGAGAATGAGACACTTGCAAATTGTGAGATGGCTGATGCATTTATTTCCCTAGTACTCCAGAGCTTTCTATTAACCGAGATCTAACTATTCCTCAAGTTAACCCCAAGAGTTAATGTTAGAAATGATGATTATACTAAGATGTTATTGATAATTTTCTTAATGGTGATGCTAATGACCGAGCAAAGCATGAGCCATTGGTCATAGAAACACCGCCTGAAATGCAGTTAAGAAGGTCAACAGTACAAGGGATATGAAAGCTTCTAATGCATATCCAGGAGATAAGTATATCCATCCCAAAGGAAGACACACATCACTTGTTGAAGAGGGAGAGAAGAGATTTATGAGAAGGCTATGTTAGATGTTCACCACCAAGAATTTTATAATGCTATGCAAGATGAAATGAAATCCTTGCATGAGAATCACACATATAACCTTGTTGAGTTTCCTAAATATAAGAGAGCAGTTAAGAATAAATAGGTGTTCAAATTGAAAATTGAAGAAAGTTGTTCACAACTGATATACAAGGCAAAATTACTTGTGAAAGGGTTTAGCGGAAAGAAGGGTGTGGATTTTGATAAGATTTTCTCTTCGGTTATGAACATGTCTTCTATTAGAGTTGTACGTTATTTCTATTACCGCTAGCATGAATTTGGAGGTTGAACAAGTTGATATGAACATTGCTTTCATAATGGAGATTTGGAAGAAGAAATCTACAAGGATCAACCCGAAGTCTTTGAGGTTAATAGTAAGAAACAACTTGTCTCCCACTTGGAAAAGAGCCTATATGGTTTGAAGCAAGCACCTCGACAATGGTACAAAAAATTTGAGTATTTTATGATTGATTATGGCTTACACAAAATACACGCGGATCATTGTGTATTTGTGAAGAATTATGTCGAGGGTGATTTTCTTATTCTCTAAATTTATGTTGATGATATGTTGATAGCTGGTCGTGATACCAACAAGATTGCCACTTTGAAGAGTGAAATGAGTAAATCCTTTGAAATGAATGATCTTGGCCCTCCAAAGCAAATTTTAGGCATGAAGATACTATGATAGGAAGAAGAAAGATTCTGGCTATCACAAGAGAAGTACATTGAAAAAGTACTCTAGAAGTTCAACATAGATAAGGCTAAGCCCGTGATTTCTCTACTTGCGGGACTATGAAATTATGTTCAAGTCAATGTCTTAAAAGTGAGAAAGAAAAATAGGAGATGAAAAAGTGCCTTATGCATCCGTCGTTGGAAGTTTGTTCTATGTCATGGTGTGTACTAGGCCGGACATCGCCTATGTCGTTGGGGTTGTTAGCTGATTCATGATTAATTATGGTAAAGAGCATTGAGGAGTCGTGAAATAGTTCTAGTGTTTGTTTGTGCTTTAGTTCCGTATTACCTGTGTTGGCTGGATAAAGATATTGGCACTAGTAAGTCTACCTCAGGTTACTTTTATGTTATTTGCAGATAATGTGTTCCTTTATCGACTACGAAGGCTCAATATCTAGCCGCAGTTGAGGCCAACAAGAAGTTAGTTTAGATGAGTGATTTTCTTGAAGAACTGGTTTTGAGCCAAGAAAATTTCATTCTACATTGTGATAATTATAGTGCCATTCACCTCGCTAAGAATGCTACTTAACATTCTCAAACCAAACATATAAGGAAAAGATATCATTGGATTCGAGAACAAGTACAAGAGAAAGCTTTTGAGTTGGAGAAGATTCACATTGATCATAATGGATCAGATATGTTGACCAATCTCTTACCTAAAGATAAGATTGTAACTTGTCAATTCAGTGGCGGAGCCAGGATTTTAAGGCAGCGGAGGCGAAAATTTTCAGCGGGGGCAAAATGGAAATATTATAAGAGGGCCTCGAAAAAATTCGAAAATTTTAACTAAAAATTTCAAAATTTTCAAACTTCAGTGGGCATTCAACGTGAAAGATGAGCCTAATAATATTGGGTTTGTTTTGTTGTACCATGTGGGTCATTATTCATGTGAAGTAGTAAGAAAATGGGTGCAACATTCCCCTTTTACCCTTATTAACTTGGGGGTTCCTTTGGAACATTCAAGAGACCTCAAAAACAAATTTTTGTGGTTAATCTTTCAGCAACCAAAAAGTAAGATTAACCACAAATAACAGGAGGCTATTTCTCCTTTCCCTCGATGAACCCGAATTTATTTTTGGCATCGAGTCCATTCCGTACAACATGTCCAAAGATCGTAATTATCCATGTTAAATATTGTTTGGGTAAGCATTAGGCATGGGCTATCGGAAAGGCGGAGATACGAAAGTGACAACATGAGAATTGTGGTTGGCGTTCCACTTCCTTTGCCTTTTCCTTTGTTCTCGTTGATTTTTTGTGCCAGTTATTTTCGCGAAAAAAATTATGTGATATTTAGGATCTCTCTGATACCATGATAAACGAGAATAGGTGATGAAGAAGATTGAATGTATATTTGATAATGTTGAACGTTTACAATGCCTTCGATATATATAAACCAAGCCGGTAACAAACCCTAACTATAAAATGCGAAACGAATATGTCCTAGCCTACAATATCGTAAAGCTCTTTTGGTAGCTTGGAACACTCTTTGTAAAGGGAAGGAATTTGGAGGTCTTGGAGTAGTTGATACTAAACATTGGAACATTGCTGTTGTGGGCAAATTGGTGTTGTGGATTGCAAGGAAGAAGGACCACATGTGGATTCAATGGGTGGATAAAATTTATATAAAGCAGACTAATTGGCTGGATTATAAGCCTACTAGTGCTAACTCTTGAGCACGGAGGAAGGTTTGTGAGGTAGAGGAAGTTTTTAAACCTGCATATGCTCAAGGGAAATGGTCTGCAGATGGTGAGGATTACAGGATTACTGATGGGTATAAATGGCTTACTCGGCAAGCTATGGACAAAGTACCCTGGTTCAAGAGTGTTTGGAATAAATTCATCATTCCAAAAAACATTCTTTCATTTTTTGGCTTCTTAATCAGGAACGGTTACTGACACTGGATAGACTTGTGAAGATGGGTATCACTCATCAAACCAGTTGTTTTCTGTGTGGCCTCCATACTGAGAATCATAGACACTTATTCCAGGAATGTGTGTTTCCCGGAAGATGTTATACTAAACTACTTGATTGGCTGCAGATTACAGTATCTGGTCAGATCACTGCTGCGAGTATGTTGAAGATGAGGAAATACACTGGTTTTATACGACTGCTACTTAGCTCACTGATTGCTGCTGTGCAATACCAGGTTTGGATCTGCAGGAATACATGCCGAATTGATGGATATGTGCCTCATCCTGATGCTGTCCTTAAACGCGTAAAGAATGACTGTAGGATGCGGCTTATGAATGTCACTGTAGGGAGTCTGAAAAAAGAAGAGATAGATTGGTGTACTCAGCGAGATCTAATGTAATTTTTATTTACTTATGGTTGGGTGTATTGTCTCATAGCTTATGAAAGGCAGAATGATATATGGAACACAATATCAGTGATTGTATTGGTGATTGAAAACCTATTTGGGCTTGATTTTATAATATTACTTTCATTTCCACCAAAAAAAAATATATAATATCATAATCACAAAGATACAAAGAGATTACGCCAAATAATAAGATACACCTAGAATATTCTTTCACTTATTTATCTTCTTTTTTACTTCTTATTACATACATATTCATAAAAATTAAAATTAAAGTAAAAAATTTAAAATGGGTACAAGCTTCATCTGCTTCCTTCCCTTGGTTGGCATATGCGTTTTTTGTCACTATTTTTTGCATATAGGATACTAATGCTGTTGTACTAAGAGAGCCAAAGTGAAATTTACAAGACTGGTCCAAACTCAAGTCTAGACACTTCAAAATGAGGAGTGGCCACAGCAAGAAGAGGAATTTTCCGGTGCATCGTGAGACCGGTACATTCAGACATATCCAAACTATCACAATCAATTCCATGAGGCAGTGACCAGTTATACTTATTCACAAGCTTAGCTATCACAATCTCATTATTCGCCATTGCAAATGATATTCCGGGACATACCCTTCTACCACCTCCAAATGGGATTAACTCAAAGTCGTGTCCTTTGACATCTATTGCACAACTCAAGAACCTCTCTGGTCGAAACTTGTCAGGTTCTTCCCAAATAGCCGCATCTCTCTGAATCGCCGAAGAATTGATGATTACTAGTGTCTTAGCCGGAATTTGATACCCATTTAGCTCTAGTTCTTTCTCTGTCTCGCGAGGAAATAGTAAGGGAACCGGTGGATGAAGCCTTAATGTCTCTTTCATCACGGCTTTTAAATACTTCATTTGATCTAAGTCGTCTTCTGATATATATTCTTTGCCTTGGATTATACCTCTTACTTCCTCTTGTAGATTTTTCATAATTCTCGGATGTCTTAAAAGTTCCGTCATTGCCCATTCTAATACTGTGTAGGTTGTATCAGTGCCCGCTGCAAAGGCATCCTGCACCAAAAATCCGCCTTCAATGATAGTAAAAACAAATACTCTCCTATGTATAATGGATGATCTTCTTATAAGTCAGGAATTATTCAACTTAAATATATTTATATTTATCACTATCATAAAATACCAAATTAAGTTGAGCTCTATATATGCTATATGAGACTTCATTTTGGTTGTGTGTCTGACACGTAAATTATCCGATATGAAAAGACATTTCAAAACTTCATTTTAAACCAAAAAAATAAGAACTTCAATGGAAAATAACCATATCTGATACTCGGACACCATGTCATGTCCGACCCTTGCAGCCGAGTCAGAGTAACATAAGACTTACATAGGATTTGAACAGTTGAATTAACTAAAACCAAATCAAAGCCAAATTGAAGTCAAAAAAATTTGTTAGAATTTCAAATGAACAATATAGTTGTTTGGTTCTACTATCTACTATTGTACCAAACATTGACAAATCAGCTGTATGACCGGGACAGAGGGAGTACTTACCAATAAAAGAGCTTTAATACTGTCTTTCTCAATAGGAAAACCAACTGAATTATCCCTTTGAATATCAAGCAAAACATCTACAAAATCCTTAGTATGGTTTTCATCTTCACTACAATCTAATTTTCTCTTCAAATGCTCACATATTATCTCTTCAAGTATCATATCAAATTTCTTAGCAACATTATCCATTCTTTTATTCAACCCATTAACTCTATTAACCCAAGACATCCATGGTATAAAATCTCCTACATCAAACATACCAACCAACTCCACAAACCCCTTTAAAACCTCCTCAAAACCGGCACCTCTTTCGCAACTTTCCTCATTCCCACTATATTTCCTCCCAAATGCTGCCCTACAAACCACATCATTAGTTAACCTAATAAACATTTCACTCAAATTCACCTCTAATGACACATTCTCCTTAATCTTTTCAACCAAGTTATCACTTTCTTCATCTCTAATACCGCGAAAAGAACGAACCCTTTTGGTACTCAAAAGTTGTAGAACAAATATGCTCTTCATTTGTCTCCAATACTCTCCATAAGGTGCAGAAGCCACATCCCTACTACCATAAAGAAGTTTATCGAATACGCGGGATTTAGGCCTATTAGAAGAAATAGAGTCATGGGTTTTCATTATTTGTTTAGCCATTTTAGAAGATGAAACAATTAAGGTTGGTTTTTGGCCTAGTTGGAGTAACATGAGGTCACCATATTGTTTGGATAGTGAATGTAGGGTGTGGTGAGGGTGTAAGCCAAGTTGGTGTAGGTTGCCTAGAATTGGTAGTTTTGGTGGTGAAGGTGGTGTGTTTTTGGGTTTGGTGTGGTGGTTTGGGTAGAACCATTTGTATAGGATTATTGAGGTGAGAATGAATGGTAGTAGCAAGAGAGGTTGTGAAGAGATTTGGTGAAGAATGTTACTCATGGTTGCTTGCTTTATTTTGCGCGAAAGTGGTGATTAGCCCCCATAACTTTCACCAATTGTGAGATTAAGCCCCATAACTTACAAATGTAGCAATTAGGCCCCATAACTTTGAGTAAAAGTGAAATTGAATCCATTTTTTTTATTTCTAACCAAAATTGCACCAAAAAAATCAATTTCATCCATTTATACAATTTATCAATACAATAATTTTTTTTATATATTTATAAATTGTATGAAATTTATTATACATTTTGGGGAAAAAAAAATATTCGAATGAATTACATAAAATTTATAATTTGTAGAGAAATTTCATACGTTTATATCAATTATATTAGAACTAGTAAAAGTATTTTATCTAAAAACTATGTTAATTAATAAATTATATAAATACTTTTAAAATATTAAAAATTATTTATGTACAATGAGTCTAAATATAAAATGATTTAATGATATATTTTTGTTAAAAATAAAAATAGAGTTGGATTTCACTTTTTGTCAAAGTTATGGGGCCTAATTGCTACATTTGTAACTTATGGGGCTTGATCTCACAATTGGTAAAAGTTATGGGGTTTAATCTCTACTTTCGCGCTTTATTTTGTGTTTTCACTCTTAGACCTCTATTGCTTTTTATGGTAATTTTTAAGCAAGAGTCGTATTAGAATAAAGAACTTGACAAAACTTGGCCCAAAAATAAAAATGTATGAAGACTTTGGTAAAAACTAACTAGATAGATAGTTGAAAACTGAAATGTTAAATGAAACCTGAAAATGATAACTGATTATATAAAAAATGATTGGCTAATTGGTTGGAAGATAGAACCATTTGTACTCCTTCCGTCTTGATCATTTGTTATCTATCCATTTCGGCATAAAGACCAAGAAAATGAGAAAAAAAAAAGAAAAAATCATAAATAAAGAAACTATCTCACATATCCACTTGCTCATATCACATACCCCACTTATCCACTTGTCTAAATTTGCCAAAAGTAAAAATAGATAACAAATAAGTGATACACCCTATAACGAAAATAGATAATAATTAACGGGACGGGTCTATGAGATTATTGAGGTGAGAAAGCATGGTAGTAGCAAGAGAGGTTGTGAAGAGAGTTGGTGAAGAAATTTTTGGAGAATGTTACACGTAATTTGCTTGCTTTATTTTGTGTTTTTTTACAATTAGTCATATATTGCTTTTTAAGGAATTTTTTTAACTAGTCGTAATATTCTCTCCTATTTCGAATAATCTTCCTTTGAGTAATTTCTTTGTCTTGGGATGACCAGTACTCCTCACACACAAGCCATTATAATATTTTACTTGGGTGGATTGTGTTTGTGTGTGAGGAGTACCGTCCTCCGGGAGGACGGTAGAATTTTTGCCTTCCTTATTCTGCATTGTTACAAAATTTACGAGTTTAATTAAAATAAGTATAATGTATTGTTGTGGGGTGAGATAATTGAAGAGAGGGAATGTATTGTGGGTAATATTGTAGGGTGAGATGATTAAAATAAGAAGAAAAAAAACTTTATTAAAAAAGGAAATATGGAAGATATTGTCATATTGTGAATAAACGAAAAAAAAAGGGAAGATTATTAAGAATGACAGGAGGCGAAAAACTTAGATTCACATTGTCAAAAACTTCAGCCAATTAAAAAAACGTGCTTCCTATAGGACGGAGATGCTTTTCATTACTTAATATGTATAGGACAGAATAAAAAGTAAATAATTACCCACAGAAAACTAATTTGGGAGCCTGTAATTCATGTTTGTTTAGGTGTCAATCGTCTTCACTCCACCATTCCTCAAAAGTTAAATGATATTGATAGATTTCTACCCTCTTTTAGAATACTTCTAACAAATCTTACCAAGTTTGTTTTTGTTCCTTACTAGTCAAGCCACTCATTTCGTAATCAGTAGTGGAGTTAGAATTCAAATGGGGCGAAAAATCAACCGGAGTAAATGTATAACAGTGTATTGGATAATATTGTCACAATATTATGACGATATCGTGACGATATTATTACAATCTTCGGTGTATAATATCTAGACTAATTAGTAGCATATTATCTTATGATATTGTTACCATAAGTCCATAATAGTAGGCTAACAATTAGGAAGAATTTATATGGAGTTTTGTATATAAGCATATGTATCGTATCAGTTTAATTATCTATACATACACAACCCTTTTCATTTTCTTCTCTGTTCATCGCTCTTCATGGCATCAGAGCACAAGTGAATTGATCCTGGTTCTTTAAAAAAAAAAAAAAAAAGCAAAACAAAATAGAGTATTTTTTTTTTTGCGATGACAGGAGGAGATGCAGGAAAGCAGGAATTCACTGCGGCTGAAATTCTTCAATTGCGGACTCTCTTGAACAATAAGGCATAAGGTAGTCAGACACCCGTAGCAGGTACAAATAATAAAACTGTTAAGTGGTTACTCGATAGCGGAGCATCGCACCACATGACAGGTAGACGTGATCTGCTAAAAAATTTATGGAGTGGGAAAGCAGCTACTATTAGTCTGCCGGATGGGTCACATATGGTGACAAAGGAACACGGAAGTATACAGTTAAATGACAACTTTATACTTAAGGATGTCCTTTATGTTCAAGGGTTAAATTGTGATTTAATTTCTGTTCAACAGTTGATTAAAGAAAATAATTGTGTCGTGACGTTTTATTATAATCATTGTGTAATATAGGACCAATCTACGAGAATGAAGATTGGACGAGGTGAGCACAATGATGGGGTCTATTACTTCAAGGGTGGACGAGAGTATACTGTGGCACGAGCAAGTGTGCGTGATGATACAAGGCTTTGGCACAAAAGGCTTGGACATCCATCCGCTAGTATTTTACCTCGTTTCTCAAATTTAGTTGGTTTTAATTTATCATGGAATGATGGTGACATTTGTTACCCCTGTTGTCGGGCCAAACAAACTCGTTCGGTTTTTAAGTCTAATAATAAGAGAAGTGTCGAATTATTTGCTCTCATACATTGTGATATTTGGGGACCATACCATACTCCAAGTCTATCGGGAGCACATTATTTTCTTACTATCGTTGATGACCGAAGTAGAGGTGTTTGGGTCTACCTTAAGCGAGATAAAGGGGAAGTAAGCCATTTAATGATTAATTTTTGTAATATGACAAAAACTCAATTTGGGAAGGGAGTAGAAATTGTGCAAAGCGATAATGGTACGGAATTTCTTTCCGGGATAATGAAAGATTACTACAATGAACATGGTATGCTTTTTCAAACTAGCCAAGTGGATACCCCACAACAAAATGGTAGGGTGGAAAGAAAACATAGGCACATCTTAGAAAAGGCGAGAGCCCTTCGTTTTCAAGGAAATTTACCGCTTGAATTTTGGGGGGAATGTGTCCTAACCGCTGCGTACTTAATCAATAGGACACCTACTCGTTTACTTAATGGCCTCACACCTTATGAGATTTTGTATGGGGAGCGACCTTGCCTTGACAACATACGAGTCTTTGGTAGTATTTGTTATGTCCACAATAAAGATAAACCAAAAGACAAATTTAATGAGCGAGGCAAGAGGTGCGTATTCTTGGGATACCCACATAGCAAGAAAGGTTGGAAGGTTTACGATTTAAAGAAAAAGCAATTATTTGAGTCAAGGGATGTCATTTTTTACGAGCATGTTTTTCCATTTGCCAATGCTACTATAACGGATCAACATGAGTCTCAACAAAGAAACACCTCGACACCCCATGTATCCATTGTGGACCAACCCCACTTGTTTGATGACCCATATAATAGTCACGAAAATGAAGAAGAGGAACCTGCAAATGAGAAAGACACGAATGAAAGGGCAGGGACTAGTAATGAACAAGAATATGAAACAAATGAAATGACTAGGGACACAGAACCACGGGATATGGAGCATGTACCCGGTGAACAGGTTGGTCGAGGAGCCCGTGAAAAATTCGAGCCATATTGGAAGAAAGATTACATTTGCAAATCGGCCCGAATTATAGACCCCGCTGCAAGTGCTCACTCACTCCAATCGACATCGACAAGGAAAGGTACTCGTTATCCTATGGTTAATTACGTCACTACCAATTGTTTTTCTAACAAGCACAAGAGTTACTTGGCGAAAATAGATGCGATTGAGGAGCCACGTAACTACAAGGAAGCTGTGAAACAGGTCGAGTGGCAGCTAGCCATGTCGAAGGAATTTGCTGCTTTGGAAGCAAATAAAACTTGGACAATTGTTGATCTCCCAAAAGGCAAAAGACCCATTGGATGCCGATGGGTTTATAAAGTGAAGTATAAGGCGGATGGATCTGTTGAACGATACAAAGCAAGGTTAGTGTAACACCCCCTCATACCAAGGTACCTTACCAGGACTACCCCAGCATGAAAGGCTGTTACCATCTCGGTTGCCCGAGGTTAGTATATATCAAAAGCAACAGTCCAAACACATTTATTAATGTACGGTAATTACAAAAGTTACATAGTCTCCAAAAATCCAATAAACGAATTATCCAAATGGTAACAACTACCAAAAGAAATAACTAAGACTCCTGGTGGTGACATCTAATCCAGCGTGGTGACTCTCCCATGACTGCCCCAAGCTCAATAAGTGTATCACCTGTCACAATCTGCTCACCATCCCCGAATGGATCACTGTAGGTTTTACAAAACAACAAAGGGGTCAGTTACCGCATAACCAAAGTAAGATAACAAGTGCATCAAGTAACCAGCTGATCATCCTCCCTCCCCAGTCTCCCGATCTCACACAGTAACCGACTACACATTGAAGTGTGTAGCCCTGCCAGATTACCCATCGTAACAGGTAATCCTCGCCGCCAGTGGGTGACCGCAGCCCATCCCCACCTAGTCCAGCTCATCAACGAGCGACTAACAATCCCTGTCCCTTAATGTGCACATCCCCTCCCGTGGCGGGTTCCACGGAGGGCGAACTAGGGTGTGAAGCCACTCCCGCAAGTGAATCCACCACAATCAAAATCACACGACATCACATCCGTCACAACACCTTCACACCAACATAGTCACAACAACTTTCATACTCCGATGATCAACAGACAACAATCATACACAATACAACAAATATCTCAAATCAATTACACAAGAACTAAGTAGGGAAACCCCACCTTTTCGCAATCCGCTTACGCTGCAATCAACCATACAAACGCATAACAAATACCACATCGTCACCTACAACAATAATCACATAATACAATTATACATTGCACAATCCCATTTCCCCCAATTCATAAATAAAGGCAAACCCTAAATATCAATCATTGAATATAAGGATGAGGACTTACCGCCGATGAATCAAAAGAAAGAATACAGTTACTATGATCACCCAAAGGAGAGATTCATAGATGATTAGAGCGTCGTAGGATGTTTTAGGTTTTGTAAGTTGTAATTAGAAACTGTTCATCATAATATATATCGCCCTAACCATTTCCAAATCAAACCGCGGAAATAACACTCGACGGACCGGATACTCGGTCGAGTATAGAGTATACTCGGCCGAGTATCCTCTACTCGGTCGAGTATTCATCATACTCGGCCGAGTATTCCTCGGCAGAACCAAAACATAATACACAATTAGCACTACTCGGCCGAGTAGGCTCTACTCGGCCGAGTACTTATCTTATGAAAACCCGTAGTATTACAGTTAGTGGCACAAGGTTACACACAAATAGATAGTGTAGATTATCACGAAACTTTTGCTCCGGTTGCAAAAATGACGGGTGTTCGTTGCCTACTCGCTGTAGCCGTCTCAAAGGGGTGGTCCATTGGCCAATTAGATGTCAATAATGCCTTTCTTCATGGGGACTTGAATGAAGAGGTATATATGAAGATGTCGCCTGGTTTCGAGGTAAGGGGATCAAATAAAGTTTGCAAGTTAAGGAAGTCATTATATGGGCTCAAGCAAGCTTCGCGAAATTGGTTTGCGAACTTAACGGAGTCATTAGGGAGGTATGGTTTTGTTCAATCTATGGCCGACTACTCATTATTTACTTACAACAAAGACAATATTTTCCTTGGAATTTTAGTATATGTTGATGACATGATAATTGTGAGTAATAATGAAGAAGCAAGCAACCGTCTCAAGACTTTTCTTGACCGTAGTTTTGGCATTAAGGACCTCAGAAGGCTCAAATATTTTTTGGGTATCGAGGTTGCAACCGGGTCAAGTGGTCTATTTCTTTGTCAAAGAAAGTATGCGATGGATATTCTAAAGGAGGCGGGGTTAGAGGGAGCAAAACCAGTCGATGTACCTATTCAACCAAACCACCAGCTAGCTTTGGCCGAAGGTGAGCTTCTCCACGACCCAATGAAGTATCGACGCCTGGTAGGAAAGCTCATTTATTTGACAATAACGAGACCGGACTTGGTATATGCGGTCCACATCCTCTCGCATTTTGTTCATGCTCCTCGAAAAGAGCACCTAGACGCTATATTTCGAGTGATACGGTATATCAAGGGAAATCCGGGAAAGGGAATTATCATTGAACGAGATGGTGATTTAACGCTGCGTGGCTACTAGGATTCCGACTATGCGAAATGCCCATTAACAAGGCGATCGATAACCGGTTATTTCGTGTCATTAGGAAAGTCTCCTATCTCATGGAAGGCACGGAAACAAACAACGGTGGCAAAATCAACGGCCGAGGCAGAATACCGAGCTCTAGGAGCTGTGACCAGTGAAGTCATTTGGTTGAAGTCGTTTCTCCACTCACTCGGAATAAGCTGTGACAAGCCGATTGAATTATTTTGTGACAATCAGGCAGCCTTGAGTATAGCAAAAAATCCGGTTTTTCATGACAGAACGAAGCACATAGAGGTCGATTGTCATTTCATCCGGCACCATATCATCAATAAAACCATCTCAACATCATATATACGAAGCAAAGAGCAAATCGCAGACATCTTTCTGAAAGCGTTAGGAGGAGCGCGCTTTTCGCTTTCTTCGGTCAAGTTGGGCATTGGTTTACCAAGTGCTCCAACTTGAGGAGGAGTATTGGATAATATTGTCACAATATTATGACGATATCGTGACGATATTATTACGATTTTCGGTGTATAATATCTAGACTAATTAGTAGCATATTATCTTGTGATATAGTTACCATAAGTTCATAATAGTAGGCTAACAATTAGGAAGAATTTATATGGAGTTTTGTATATAAGCATATGTATCGTATCAGTTTAATTATCTATATATACACAATCCTTTTCATTTTCTTCTCTGTTCATCGCTCTTCATAGTGTACCAAGATAAATAAACTTGAAAAGAGTTTGAAAGATTTAACAAAATTTCGAAGTTTTTCATTCTTTTACGAAAGCGAATGCCCCTATTAGCTCCTCGCTCCACCATTGCTACTAAGTACTAATACAGAATATTAGTATAAGTTCTTGGACCTAATAAAGTGTTCCGCTTACAGCTTTCCCAAGATAAAACCAGAGGATGAATACTATGCATCTTCTTTTTTCTATATCCTCTTAATGTATTCTCCACTCACAAGCAGTTAAAATATTATATATTTTGTCTCATCTATTTGTCGTCCAACCCCACATAATATATATTTGTTTAACCGATTGTAAAAGGGTAAATAAAAAGAAGAAAGAAAAGGTAAGAGAGAAGGTAGATATCAACTCTCGAACAAACCAGGATATTAGTACAACTTTTCACTATAGACTACAATTCTTTTGTGGTGTATGTTAATAAAAAAAAAACACCTTAAAACTATCGACGGACGTCCTTATTAGAAAATTCGTAGAATCTGTTTTGGCGTCGATTCTCAAGAATGAGTTTTTGTTTTTCAAGCTTAATTTTTCAAAAGTGTTTTTCAAAAGCAGAAATAATAAATAGTTGCTTCTATTTCTATTGTCAAAAATATGGATTTTTAGCTTTTGAGAAATTTTGTTTAACATTTAGAAAACTGCATGTTTGGCCAAAAAGTATTTTTGAGTCCAAAAACACTTTTACAAACTAGGTCAAATACACACTTAATCTTAAATGACAATTGTCTAAAAATCCATTGCCGCATATTTTGACATCTCAAGGCTCATCTTCAATTCTAGACATGTGGTTAACAAATAAAATTTCATATAACGTGCTAAGATTTGTTTTCTTGTTAGATACTTCTTTCATCAATATCATTTATTTACATTTGTATTTAGAGCAATCTTCAAAAAAAAAAAATTGAAAGACATGTTTTTCTAACATATGTTTTAAGAACACATGATAAGAAGTTAAATAGGAAAGGATATTCAACATTATATAATTAATTATGATAAATATGAGTTTCAAATTTAATTTGTCATGATATATTTTCAACAAACTTTTCCTACTTAACTTCTTATCATGTACCCTAGAGAAAAAGGAACATACATCGGATGTACTACATCTAATTTTTTTATTTTTTGAGCATATATGTATTTTTTTTGAGCTTATTGCCTCAAACTTTATTTGTTTTTGAACATATGTATATTTCTTTGAGTATATTAAAATTTATAAGTTAGATTTTAATATTTTTTCCGTCAAAACTCAAATTTAACTAAACTAATATGTAATATTTTTGAGTTTTATTGTAATTTTTTGGAGCTTAATTTTTAAATGAATAAACTCAGAAATTTTATAGTGAAACTCAAAAACTTTAAAATAAAACTCAAAAACTTGATTAGAATACTCAAAAACTATAAAATTGGAGGTAATACATCAGATGTATAATCCTCTTACCGTGTACCCTAAGGTCAAATGTTAGAAAATCCGTTATAATTATTGTTATTTAAAACTCCGTAATAAGTAAATAATAATAGGTGTAGTAAATCAAATACAATAATTCATTAGAATTATACATTTATAATATAAAAAGATAAATAAATAAATATATTCAAAAATAAAATAGATACACATTAAAGGAGTATTGATATAATGCTTTTAAAGTAATGAATTACTCCATCAGTAAGTTGTTAGCCCAACTAAATTGAATAATGTTAAACTAAATAATGCTAAACTGAATTATACTCAACTCCTTTTTTTATAAAAAAATCTCCTATATACTAAGAGAATAAAACTTCTCAAAACTTTTCCCTTCAAAAGAAATATGCTTAAATAAGGAAATAATACTATATTTTACTAAATTATTATTTTCTTATTAAGATATAATTCTTTGATTTAATAACTATAATCTTCTCTAAACTTTAAATTACATTCGTCTAATTAAAATAAAACTAAACTGATATAAATCTAAAAATTATAAATTAATAACAAAAAATTCATCAAAATTATTTTAGAAAAGTTATAAATTGAAATCATTAGTTTTGTAAAAAAAAAAAAAATCATTTAAATAAACATTTCTTGACTTCACTCAATTATCTTAATAAGTTTTCCACTTTTTTTCATATTAAAATAAAAAAGGTGAAATATGGAATTAATGACGCATCAATTCAAAACCTATAAATAACGTAATTTATTTTTACAGTACATTTTTTACTCATTGTAGTACTTTTCGTACTAAACTTTCTATTTGCCTACCCCTTCACTGAAAAAACAATAAACCTAATTCTCTCTTTACCTCCTCCAAGCATATACAAATTTCTTTTATTACAGATGATAATTTGAATCAAGAATGGTATTAATTCATTAACTGCATTATTATTACTAATTAGGGCTTGTCTGAAATCCACGGAATAATTCGGGGGTAAATTTTAATTGGGTGATAGTTACGGGAGAAGTTAATTACTTGGGTAATGAGTTCATTAATGATAGGTTTGGTATAAGGGTAATGATTACTGAGTAGATATTTTACTCCCTTAATCATTACCCAGGGGGGATGGTGGGTAATGTATTACCCTTTTATGAGGGTAATAGATTCAGGAGGTGAATAATTACTCTCATGCCAAATATGGAAAATGCACCTTAACTATTACTCCCATATTCATTCCCCTCCTTTTACCCCCAATCCAAACAAGCCCTTAGACTGATTCTTTTTTTTATAATTTCTTTTTGTTGATTAATTTAGGGTCTATTTGAAAATCAATTTAGGCAACACAGGCAGGCGCCGCCAGCGAGGTGGTGATGTAGGGTGTCTAACGGCTGCTCGGAGGCGGGCATGGGTGGGAGAGAGAAAGAGGGAGAGCGCATTCAAAGGCGGGGCGGGGGGAGCATAGGTAGTCGGCGTTGGTTTGGGTGGGCAGCAGTGACTATGGGCGGGAGTTGGTTGTCGGTGCTTGTGGCCTGACGTTAGTGATGGTGATTAAAGTGTAGTAGGTTTTTTTTTATGTCTTCTCCTTTTCTTTTTTGTTGAAATTAGAGGAAAAGGTGGGAGTGAAGAATGGGAGGAGTACAATTGTCAAATGTGTCCTATAATGAGTAAAATGTGTTCTATATACCGCGCATGAGCGGCATCTATACTAGTTTAAGTTGAAGAGAATTAAGACTTAATACAACTAGAGTCAGGAAAAGAGAAAGTTAATGTCCTCACTTTTCCTAGATGAAAAATGTGAAATAGGCCAGGATCCTTGTAATGTCACCTACAATGTATAACTAGTTTTAAGCCCGGCAAAATAATGCACAGGTTACGATAACAATAATAATATTGTTATAAATTAAGCTAATGCGGATAAAATTGTACGGGATTTAATATGCAAGAATTTGAATAAAATAAAAATATATTTATCATTTGAAAATTTAGATAGTTTCGAAACTCGACATAAATATAAATGTAGTATTAGATAGTTATATCGCCTAGACAAAAATATCTTCATGTAAGTACGATCTGTCACTTATATTTGGTTTTTAATATTTGCTTGCATTTATTTTGAAGTCAATACTTCATATTTTTTATATCTACTTTATAATAAAATTAGAAACATCGGGAAAATAATGAAATCAAGAACATTATATCATCAAAGAGGAGGAAATGAAAAGAAGAAAAATTGTTGTGGACCCCGCCTACTAAAAATTATGAGGACCAATTATATTCCTCTAAAAAACTTGGCTTTTATACCTAGAAGATGTTGCCACAAACTGGAAAGCTGGAATACAATTGAGCCAAATAACAATTTTCTATAGATTTAACATATGGGAAATTAGGCGAACCGGTAGTCATTGATGAAAAAAAAACGCTAGAACGAGATGTACAACACATAATAATGCATATTCATCTTATACTGTTATATACATACGACGACCTTATACTAAACTTGGTTATTTTAAATCACAAATTTGTTTTTAAGACGCGATAAAATATGTTTTACATTTAAAACAGGGTAAGTATGATAGATAAAGGATAACTAGGGATAAGAGCACCCACAATAGAGAGGATTGAGCATCCTCTAACCCTTTCTCTCTCTCTCCTCTAAAGAATACATCCTCTCTATTGTGGGAACTATGTTGGATGTCCTATTACATAGAGGAAGGTGGTTGTTTCCTCTACTTTTAGAGGAAATAAAACATAGGCCCTTGTGCCCACTAACTAGTATTCCCTCCGTTTCGGTGATATGTTTACAATTTCTTAATTAGGGGTACAAGTGATATGTTTACACTTTCTATTTTAGGAAAGTTGGTTGTGCGAAATGTCAAATTTACCCTCCCTCATCCTTCATCTCAGAAGACCCAAACCATCACCTGTTCACTTTATCCAAACAGCCGACACACCACCAAGCCCACACCACCTACAACAATCCACCATATCACATCTTCGGCGACCTTATCGCCGGCAAAAATGGCTTCGCTTGAATCCGATTCCCGCTTCAAAACAGTCCTCGTACCTTCCTTGCAATATATCGTACCCTAAGCTCGCCGGATTTTCCTTCCGCCGCCTCAACAACCTTTGTTGGACTGCTCAACGACGGCGGCGTCAGCTAACCCTAAGATCGCCGACACAGGTGTCACGTGTCTTCAGAAGCTCATCGCGCAGGGCTACCTACACGGCGAGGCTGACTCAGTCGGGTCGGGTCACAAGTCGAAGCTACTCGCGCGAGTCATTGACTCGGTGTGTAGGTGTGTTGAGGTAGATGAAAGACTTGGATTTTGTTAGAAAGAGCATAGAGCAGAGACAGAGAGATGAGGAAAATCAAGCACTCAAGCAGTGGCCTCTAAATTTCACGGAAAAAGGGTGGAGTAGAAAAGTAAGAGTGCAAAAAGTAAGGGTAGTTGTGTACTTTTACCCCTTGCCTTGATATTAGTATAAAAAGTAAGGGTAAACATTTCACCGGAACGGAGGGAGTACTTATTTGCCATGTGTATAATATTTTAAATTTTTTTTTAAAAGATGAAAAAAATACTCAGTTTATAATACTATATATGGTGCATTTATATTTTAGTGAATGAATGTTATGTGGTATTTGGTAACTAGTCTACGGTAATATATCAACAAATGCATGTTTATATCTATGACCGCTGCATGCTTTGCATAGTATAAAAAATGTGTGTATGTGCATATGTTGGTTGTTATGTGCTAGTATGAGTTATGACAACTACGTATAGAAATATTAATTTGCAAGATTTTTGTAGAGGTGGTTGAGATTTATATTAATTATTACACTAAATATTAATCTAAAAAAAAATAAAACAATATAAAGTGATTCATAATATTAGCTATAAAATTATTTTATTAAGAAAAGTAATAAGAGAGGATCCTCTTTATTGTGGAGTCAAATATAAGAGGAGGAAATAAAAAGGATATAGATAGTGGAAAATAAAGTGGATGAAAGAGAGAGTGAGGTGTCAAAAAAATTAGAAGGAAAGAGAAAGAGTAAGAGGATGAAACCATCCTCTCTATTGTGGATGCTCTAAAAAGAAGGCTTTTCATTTCCGCAAAAGTGGCAATTTATCCCCTTAACTTTGTTCAATGGTGAAATTAGGCCCCTTAACTTTCAATTGTAGCAATCAAGCCCCATAACTTTAACAAAAAGTGAAATTGAACCCCAATTTTTATTTTTCACTTAAATTTCAACAAAAAATCATTTTATATTTATATTATACAACTAATAGTGCATAAAATTACTAATTTTAACCTTCTTAATTTATATAAGTTTATTTATTCATCTAAAGAATAATTTTACATTCATCTATATTAAACAAAATAAAAATATAATACAGTTTTATAAACTATTCTTACATTTAGAATAAATTGTCTAAAATTGTAAAATTATAAAAAAATTGGATTGTATAAAATTTATAGATTGTATAAAATTTATAGTTATAAAATTAAATTTTATATTTGATTAATTGGATTATAAAAATGCATGAATTTTGGTGGAATTTCATGAAAAATCAAATAATGGGGTTGAATTTCACTTTTCGTTAAAGTTATGGGACTTGATTACTACACTTGAAAGTTAAGAAGTCTAATTTCACCATTAAACAAAGTTAAGGGGGCAAATTGCCACTTTCGCAATTTCCTATATGTAAAACTAAGAATTTATTTGAATATTTAGAGCATCCACATACTCTCTCTCTCTCATTTAAGAGGATGTTCTCTTCAATGTGATTATATCCTCTTTGAAGCAAAAGAGAAAGACTTTCTCTATTTATGGAGGATGTTCTAGTCTTGGTCCTTGTGTTATATAAGAGATAAAATTTTAGTGGGGTTAAAAATATAGAATGAAAGAAAGAAATAAGAGGATCAAATCATCCTTTTCAATATACATGTTCAAGTCTTAACCTATTCTCGACTCAAGACGAAGACTGCCGTCCTAAGAAAAACTTACCAATTTTAAACATACAATGAAATGGGCGATCTAAAGGCTGCTTGCCTGTAGACTGTAGTGCATGACTTCAACGGTTCCCAATAAAATTCCTTGTTCTGACACAAAATACAAATAATAAACATACAATGAACCTACTTCATAAGTCATAACTAAGCCAGTTACACTTAACATCAGCACTGCCAAGGAGGATAAGTTCAACATTCGGAACCGAGCCCAAGTATTGAACAGCTTCAGGAAAGCTGCATTCGGGCAGATGAGACTGAGGTTGAACGGACCCGCTAATTAGCCTCGTCCCATACATAACTAACTTCTAGATTAATGAGTTAATGACAGACCACAAGTCTTGCAGTTTGCTAACTAACCTCTCATAATACAAGATATTTTCTTGAATCTTTGTCGATATCCACATCAGGCAGGATAAGTTCCATTTTGGGCAGGACAGCAAAATCGAACAAATGACAGATACTAACCAGATTGCTTTACGCTCCAGAAACTCTTCCCAAAATAATTATCATAAGCATCTGAGACACAGACTTACATCTCAGACCTGTCAAACGTATAATGCAACCACTTATCCTTGACATCTACACCATCATGGCACACATATAGTTTTCGATTCTCCTTCGTCTCCAGAAGAAGGCTAGCAGAGAAGTTACTGCCTAGTTCAGAATTAGGAAGAGAACCCAATTCTCGTATAACTTCAGTTAAGGTACATCCAGGTTGATCCGATTGAGCCACGCCAAAATTAAGTAATGCTGAGATGGCTTTCAGCATAGACTGTATTTTATTGAAGTCCTTTTCCGAATTTGGGTTTCCAACTTGAGCAGAAGACTTGCTCAAAGTAATCCTCCTTGACTTGGGGAGTCGGGAACTGTTGGTCGATTCTACCAGATCAGGATCATTAGCTATCCTCTTCCCCTTTTCTTTTGGAACCCCTTTACCAGGATGATCATTTAGGTCCAGCAAGGGTTTAGCGTTTTCATCTTCTGGAAAGGGTTGAAAACCACAGCTTCCGGGTATGTTGTCACTCTCAGACTTGTCTTGCACATCATGATTTCGTTCACTAATAACATTAATACAGAGAATAACTAAATGAATTTGAGTAACAAGTAAGCAAATTGCAAAATGCTAAAGGTCAGGATGGAGTACAGTCAATTTTGCAACATAAATTAGGAAATAGTCATTCTCTTTCTAGCCTCATGAAATCTTTGATTACATTCGACGTAATATGACATATGTTGCCTAAATTTTATTACATTCGACGTAATATGACATGTTTTTAGAGTATAAAACCGATCTTGGAACTCCAACCATAAGCTTTTGGTTGATATCAGAGCCAGTGTGACGAAAAGGTCACAGGTTCGAATCCCACCCCCCTCAATTGTAAAGTGGAATTAGAACCAGGTATGGGGACCAAAGGGCATTCAGTGCTAACTAAAACAAGAAAAGGCATAAACTGAGGGAATCGAGAATAGACTTACAGTGGAAGTTGAGGAATCGATATTGGCGGTGGCTGATTAAATTCGAGCCATTTATTGGGTGATTCAAAGATAGAACAATAATCATATCCACCCCATGGCAAATCACAAATCACACTAGCACAATTCTCTCCAAAATGGAAGACACAAAGACTATCTTCGATTTCTTGAAAAAAGATTCCCACGTCAAAGTCATAGCTACCCTTATACAAAGGGAAACTACCTTTACTAGCATATATGCAATTTCCAGAACATACATCAGGGAAAGCTTTGCTATTTGTTGTGAAAGCAAAGTCGTGACCCACAAACAAGATAAACCCCGGAACAAGACGAAGTTTGTCCCACTTCTGTTGTTGTTTGCGAAACAAATAAACATTGAATGACATCTTAATCTCCTCCATTTCACACATAGAAGTTTTCTGAACAACCAAAAACAAACTTCCATTATCTGATTCTACAACTAACCTTTTACGCCTAAGACGGCTCCCATGGATTTCATTAGCAATCTTAGTCCACTCTAGTTTCCTTAAATGAAAATCATAATTAACACGAAAAGCATTCGCTTTATGATCAATAACAATAACACACTTATGACCATCCTCCTCATATCTTTGAATATCAGAACACCTTTCGGACTTTGAATTCTCACATTTATAGATCATCTCCCATTTCTTCTCATAGAAAACATACATACCCAACATTCCACCATCAAACAGTACTAAAGCTACCCCATAATCAATTTCTTCCCCTACTTTCAAATTAGGGTTTAGGTTTGAAATCAGTACCACTTTCTTACAGAAAGAATCCAGAAATGACAACCCATTATTATCATCATGAATCAAAACCCTAAGAGAATGTTCTTCAGCAACAACAGATAAATGATAATCTAAGAGATTAATTGATTTAGGGCAAGTATTATCCCAAGTACTCGACTTATCATACGACAAAAACAAGGGTTTGCGACAGAAAACCTTACCACCACCGCCGCCGCAGCTGTCAAAGTGGTCGACAATCAGTAAATGCGAGTCAGACGGGTCTTTGACCGACTGAACAACGCAGGTTGTACTGGGTACGAGGTAGTACAGTGAAGAGGAATTGTCATGGTTGTTAGTGAGGAGAGACGAAATAGGCGGAGTTATCGGAATTGGAATTGGAATTGGGTTGTTATCATGGTTGACAGGTAAGGCTGATCTCCACGGCTTACAGACGGCACGGAGGCGGCAGACTAGGAGCTTACCTGAGAAGGATAAGCTGGATTTAGTACAGAGTTTGGCGATTTTGATTAGGAGTTCCGTTGGAATTTCAGCCCATTTTGATTCTTCGCCACCGCCGCTTCCACCGGTGACCACCATTGCTGCTGTTGACTCTTCTGTTGGTTTGATTGGAAGGTATGATGAGTGAGTGACTGAGTGTGTGTAACGCCCTTTATAGTATTCTCCCCGCCAATTTTTATTTCTTATTTTCCCGCCTTTTTATTTGTTATTTTCCCGCCTTTTTTTATTTTTTACTTTCCCGCCGTTTTTGTAGAGAACGGTGAATAGTAAAATACTCGGTAGGAAATTTTTGCTTAAATGGAGTTTAAACCCAAACGGCCAAACTATTTAACAAAATAGGGCGTGTTTCAAATTATTTACCAAAAACAGGTTCATGTCGGCATTTTCGCGTTTTTAGTAAAACATTATATGTATCTCGTTGTCTAGGCCAGACAGCGAGAAGCTATAAATGGCAGAACTAATCCAGAATGCCACTTATACTGGGCATGTGCAGTGTCTCCGTCTGAGACAGGAAGATAGGTGTTCTCCTACTTTCTCGCTGTCTGGAATAGCGAGATGGCGAGGCTCACAAAATACAAACATTCTGCATGTTTATGCTTAGGAATGTCTTCACTGTATCGCTATTCCAGACAACGAGTATGTAGGGGTTTAAAAAACATACAAACGATGCCTGCCAGGAGCATTATGCTCCACTATAATTATCTAAACTTACATGTAATAATCAATCCAACATCATTTAACACTAAAGACATGGCAAATATATCACAAACCGCGTCATTGAAATAAATAAGTTTGAATTTCATATAAGATAATTATCTTCAAATAAACCCAAACCAAACACAACCATAAGTTTGTATATTACTCCCTCCAATCCTCTATTTTCTTCCTCTTTAGTTTGGGCACAAGGATTAAGAAATGGAGTATTATATTGATAAAAAGTTGGGTGGGGTTTGATAATAGGAGAGAGGGATGAATAATTAAGAGTTAAATAATGAATTGTGGGCCACCAATATTAAAGTAATGAATAAAATAGGATTAAAAGAGTTGGGTGGGTGGGGTAATAGGAGAGAGGTATGAATAAAATAAGAGTAAAAAGTTACCAAAAATAGAAAGGGGAAGAAAACCTGAATAACCGTTTTAGGAAATAGGGAAGAATATGGCGAATTGGAGGGAGTACATAATTTCTACTTTTAACGACGGTGGACGACTTTTCTCCTTTTTTCTTTCCCTTGACGAAATGCCCCTCCCTCGCTCTCTTGGCTTGGTGAAAATTGGAGACGGTGCTCTAAATGGCGGAAGTTGTATCGTGGAGGGGATGGAGGTCTTGGCTCTTCATAGTGGATAAGATGCCTTTAATTGGTAGTGCGCAAGGCGTTAAGTGACATAGTACACATTGTAGACACTGAAATCTTATATTTTGGTATCTATTTAATTTTTAGTATTTTTAGTATTAGAGATAATTATCAAAAAAGATTGTGATAATATCTTAAGATACTATAGAATATATATTATTATTGTCTTATCCTCCAAGCTACTAAAGTATAAATATAGACCTCGGGTTTAGGGTTAGGGGAGAGCATAGATGGATTAAATCATACGACCCCGTCTTCCTACTACCAAATTGTAGGTAGGATGGAATAAGTCACAAAACGACCCCATCATCTCCCTACGAGATTAAGTCGATAAGACCCTCGTAGAAACTATCAAACCCCAAACCCTAGAGATGGAATCAAGAGATTTCCGAAAATTGTAACCCTTAATTTTTCAGTTATAAAATAAATCCTTGTTCCATATTATTTTGTCCCTCTTTATTTATTATTGCAGGTTCGTAAATTTTATGGTTTACAAATTGGCACACCCGGTGGGACCATCTCTACCGCTCATCTCTTTATCCACATCAAAATCGTCAAACTCATCTCAATGGCTTCAGTGAAAAATTCCGCCAAAAAAACGATAGGCGCGCCATCTGATTCTTATGTTGAAAGATCCACCACCCGTGGCAACAACTTCGGCGATCTACTCACCGATGCGAACACAAGAAGTGTTGAAGTACCCTGGACAACGCAAACCGACATCGTTGCTTCCGTGATGGTGATTGGAGCATTATCATTCGATGAAGAACTGGCGAAAATGAAGATTATCGTCGAACAACTCCAAAAAGAAAGCCAAGAGAAAGATGCTCAAATTGCCGCTCTCAAAAGAAAGTTGGAAAAACGACCGATCGATGTTCTCGAAGGTCAGCGGTGAGAGTGAAAAATCGAAGCATGATGACCACTCCGTGCATGATGATGGTGATCCAAAAATTAACTCTCTTTCCGCCAAACAAATCCAAGAGGTGATCGAACGACTCGTCAAAGAAAAGTTCGGCGGAAGTCAAAAAGACAATCACCTCTACATGAAACCGTATACTAGGAGGGTTGATGGGTTGAAGATGCCTCTCGGATACAAGCCGCCAAAGTTTCAGCAATTCGACGGAAAAGGCAACCCGAAACAACATGTTGCCCACTTTGTCGAAACATGTAAAAATGCAGGCACCGATGGTGATCTTCTGGTGAAACAATTCGTCCGGAGCCTCAAAGGAATGGCGTTCGACTGGTACACCGATTTGGCCCACCAGTCCATTGACAGTTGGAAGCAAATGGAAGTATAAATCGCTTCTACTGCACCCGTCGAGTTGTTAGCATGATTGAACTAACTAACGCCAAGCAAGAGGAAGAAGAGCCTGTCATTGACTTCATAAACGCTGGCGAGCACTAAGCTTAGAATGCAAGGATCGTCTCTCGGAAATTTCAGCAGTAGAGATGTGTATCCAAGGCATGAACTTGGACTTGGTTTATATTCTTCAAGGAAATAAACTAAGGACATTTCAAGAATTGGCGACTCGAGCTCATGACATGGAGATCACAATCGCAAATCATGGGGGGCATCTCTTCCACCAATAGAAGCAAACAAAATGGAGAATTCACGAGAATTGTTACTTTGATGATTCGCGCAACCGTGGTTGTTCCTCCAAACAAAAAAATGAGGGCAAAGAAGCAGCTTACTCCGTGAAACTCAAGCTCCTAAGCACGAGCCTAAACTGCGCAAAAAAAAAAAAAAAAGACGATTAAAAAAAAAGATCTATGAACTACGTTGGCTTGATCTCATGAAATGATTTCTCATTTTTTACGAGTACGTAGGCAGCTTGAGTAAGAGTCTTACTTGAGTCCACCCACACCTAATAAAAAAACCTCAAAATTCGTATCTTGGAGGCATCGTATAGGCGTCAATTACCTAATTGTCACTCGATTCCTTCATGATCAACAATTGTGAAAAACAAAAAGAAAAAAAAAACTTTGAAGGCTCGGAGAACGCTTCAAGCACCAAGAGTCTTCAAAAAGTCAATACGACGAAAAGGAGTAATCTCACAAGCACACCGTCTTCGTCAAAACTATGGAAGATAGGCTGAGTCTCCGAAAAGGCTTCCAAGCACGGACAAACTATCGTAAAGTCGATTATTGAATATTTGGAGAAAGCTCACAAGCACCAGTTCTTCGTCAAAATTATGAAAGATAGGTTAGGCCTCCGAGAAAGCTTCCAAGCACGGAGACATTATGATCATTATCGCAAACTCAAATGATGAGAAAAATGGAGAAAGCTAGCAAGCACCATAAATTTCATCGGATAATTAAAGACATGCAAATTCGGAGAAAGCTCACAAGCACCATTTCATCGTCAAAGTATGAAAGATAGTTTAAGTCTCCGAGAAAGCTTCCAAGCACAGAGACATTACGAACATTATCGTAAAATCAAATGATGAAGATTGGAGAAAGCTCTTAAGTACCAAGGCTTCATCGTTAACTGATCAAATACAAATTGAATTCGGAGAAAGCTTCTAAGCACCGTCTTTAATTGTCTTTTAGAAAAAAAATTCAAGAATCAAACTATAACATTGTTTCCTTTCTTTCTTTACTTTCTTTGACAAAACAAAGAGAATAATAAGTAAAAGAAAAAAAAAAAGTTGACAAAATAAAAGTCCGCCAGGATGAAAGTTTGAACAATCTCCAAGATGAGGACAAAGGATGGCCATAACCCATAGCCCAAAGCAGTAAGAAGGTGTCCTCGACTGTAAAAAAAAACTGGAGGAAAATAAAAAAGGCACAAGAACACAAAACAACAGTTAGAATAGGTACAGGCGCCTAGCAGGGTGGGGTCCTGTATCCGGGGAGGATCCAACCTCCTCGTCATCAAAAAAAAAAAAAACAGTTAGAATAAAGAGCCTTTACATTTTATGTTCATGCTTTTTCAGTACTCACAACCATGTCCGCGGTTCAGCTACCACGTGACCACAAGCCAAGTTAACATATTCGTCAGGCCGGATTTTTTTGGTCACATTGAGAAGACGTAGAGGCTCATCATCTACTTCAGCCTTTCCATCGTCATCATAAAAAAATTGAATTTCAGTGTGGTCGCATCAAGCAGTTGAATCTCAGGGATGACCCGGTGACCTCGTGTGCACTGATATGGTAGCTTCATACATGGCACAATGGCTTCGCTTGCTCGGTCGTCATGACGGCTCGCTGATTAGTCATTAGTGAACCAGAAAAGGAGAAGGTTTTAAAAAAAAAAAATCTGATGTTGTACAAGCAAGCCATGGGAACATGGGCACGGTGGTATTGTACTCAAGTCGTGGCATCTTCGTGATCACAGGGGCAGCATACCGCTTAGCGAAGAAACTAATGCATTGAGTAGTCAAGCGAAGTAATGGTCGTGTCCCCGAAACGGGCGTGCTTGTTAAATAAGCCACTGTTATTCTTGTGCCAGGAGTCTCTCAAAAGACATACTGACTTCGTCTTTGTGGGCATGACGGCGTTGTCCCAGATGACAGGTACCTGTACATGACAAAAAAAAAATATATAGAAAGCCATGTTAACAGATTCGGCAGTTTGGCTCCTTTGTCGCAAGGTGAAGGTGTAACTTCAGGAACTTGCAGCCGAGTGCTCATATGGTCGCCACCATTCCGCATCGCGCCAGGGGATGGGGGTCTCAAATGACACGACAAAAATCATCTTTGTGTGAGATGGGCATGAAATGAAGCGGTTCAACGTGGCAAGTGTAGTGGCAGTTCGGCATAGACAAATCCAGCGGCAGCCCTTGAAATGGATCCTATCAGTCGACGAGTGAGTCTTGCGCGGTAGATACACATCAGAATTCGCGATTACACCAAAGAAGCAAGTAATGGCACTTTTACGGGGAGTCGACGGTGTCCGTAAAGGTCGCCATGACGGGCTGCATACGGTGGCGTCGCCTCGCTTCACGTCATGGTTCCAGGCCGAGCAATAGGGTGGTTCCATTATGTTCAACCATGTACCTGTACAAATAAAATGAAAATATGAAAGGACAAATTAATGGTGTCGCCAGTCCGAATCGAGCGTTGCTCCGCTGCACTTGGTGATCAGTTGAAAGCATATCTACTGCTGCCTCCATCGCCAGAGAAGCTTTTGTCCTTCACATCTCTGAAAAGCATAAAAGGAAGGTCTGCGTCACGGCTTGTGTATGCTTCAATCGACTTAACGGTTCATTCCTCCGTCGGGATGATGGCTTCATACTGAAGAATATGGTGGCTCCATGGCTTAGACAGAGTACCTGCACAAATGAAACAAAAAAAAATTCATTGTCGCCGAAAGCTTTTCGTCGGTGCCGGTACATCTCATCAGTGCGCGCAGTAGCTTCTCTCGTTCGTCTCGTCAATGGCGTGACATCACTGGCTTTTGACTTCGGTGTCGTCGCATCTCCGGGCCGGCATCTCGTCACCTTCATTCATGTCTTCATCAATTGACGGCTATGAAGACAACAATCCCCTCAAACCCGTCATTTATATGTGAACAGAGAAGCAAAATTTGGAAGCAAGATAAAAAATATTGTTCCATATTAATTACTCTTTCCTAAAGCAAATGGTTTGATTTTTCGGGAAGAATTAATTTGGTAGAAGAAGATTTTACAAAAAAAGAAGGCAACAATAGAATAAAATAATAAATTTACTCTTCAAATTGATAGAGTTGGCGTGAACAAAGAATTTGTGGGCCAAATTCCTGGCCTCATACACTACTCAGGCAAACTTACAAGCAGCCCGTTACCAACGTGATCATATGACATATTCGGATATACTCGTGGTCATGAAAGGTCGATAACTCGAGACTCGATCATGCTTAAACACTAAGTTGTGTACATGATTAAATCTCGAGGGGGCAATTTGTAGGCACGTAAAATTTATTCAAGTGCCACCTCGAAAGTCAAATTTCAAAAGGTTGCCACGTCGGAAAGTTAAATTTCAAAATGTTGACCCGTCAAATACTTGGTGTAAAATTAATATAATTAATTTGGATGAAATTTAATTAAAGTAGTCCATTTTAATTAAATTTAGCCGAGTCCGATTTATGAAAGTGGTAAAACCCGACAAATGGGTCAAATCCACCTAAATGAGTCAAATTGACTTTCAAGTCCAAGCCCATTAAAAACCTAGAGTTCTAGTATGCAATTCTCTATAAATAGAGAGTTAATATTCATTTGCAAAGGATGGAAAAAATAGAAGAGAAAAGGAGAAGATTAGAAAAACCATTCACTCTACAAATCAAATCCTTCTAAGTTCTATCAAGAAAGAAGATCAAAGCATCGTCTCCAAGGATAGATCGACATTGAAGCACTTCAAATCCCGTGCCATCATCGTCGCCCCCAAGGAGTCAAATCATCAAAGGAGAGCAAGTCCAACGACCCTCCATCAAATCATCTGCGGAGATCAAGTCAAGCGACCCTCCTCAATCAAATCGTTCTTCTCTTCAAATCCCGACATCAAGCACCCGAAATCGTGCAGTCAAAGGTGAAGAAAACAAGATCCCGTCAAAGGGGAATTAAAGTCATCGCGACCCTCCTTAAAACATCGTCATTCAAGTGTAGTGGAGATCGAATCAGCGGATTACATTAGAGATTGTACTCAAAACATTTAAATCTAATAAAATTATTTTGTTACCTTTTTTGTGTTTGTTATTTATTTTACAGATCACAAAATTTGTGTTTACAAATTGGCATGCCCGGTGGGACGATTTTCGCTCTTCATCTCCATTCTCCAAGGGTCAAGTTTAATAGCAAGTTTCGAGACAAGGTTGCAGCCGATATCAAAATCTTTACAACCAGTCTCGAGGGGGCATTTGTAGACACTGAAATCTTATATTTTGGTATCTATTTAATTTTTAGTATTTTTAGTATTAGAGATAATTATCAAAAAAGATTGTGATAATATCTTAAGATACTATAGAATATATATTATTATTGTCTTACCCTCCAAGCTACTAAAGTATAAATATAGACCTCGGGTTTAGGGTTAGGGGAGAGCATAGATGGATTAAATCATACGACCCCGTCTTCCTACTACCAAATTGTAGGTAGGATGGAATAAGTCACAAAACGACCCCATCATCTCCCTACGAGATTAAGTCGATAAGACCCTCGTAGAAACTATCAAACCCCAAACCCTAGAGATGGAATCAAGAGATTTCCGAAAATTGTAACCCTTAATCTTTCAGTTATAAAATAAATCCTTGTTCTATATTATTTTGTCCCTCTTTATTTATTATTGCAGGTTCGTAAATTTTATGGTTTACACACATTTTTTTTCTTCAATGAACAATATCTCAAAGGGATATCGTTCGGCATATTCTCAAGCATTGTTGTCATTGTGTTTTAGTTTGCATATGTTGCTCTCGGTCGACATTATATGCATATCAACATCATTAGAAAGTTACATGGTCAAGTTAAATAAGTAAAATTGATATAAAACTAAATAATAAAAAATGACTTACTAGTGTCTGATAATCGGCGGCGGTGGGTAGAAATAGTGGTGATGCTCGTAGTCGTCATAGACTTGACTACTATGTGGAGCAATGCATTGGCGAGTGATAGGGGTCTACTATTCGTAGTACTCGTTGTCCCAGCTCATTAACCCGGAGTATTGAGCTCCCCCTTGAATTGTTTTTTGCATACGGTTGTCCTATTGCCTTACGTATGTCCTATATAGTTGGGCAAGATCTGTTATACAATTTCCATGTCTGCTAACATTATACAACTCCACATAAGTATTACATAATTCGGGAAGGCTTTGATCCCATCCAAATGATCGCATACACCTATTTGGTAGATATCATTCCATCATCTCAAAGCAAATTTGGGGAGTGATTACATACCATTGCTCTTGATTTTCCGTACATCTTGGTGATAGATGTTGGAGGACACTTTGTGTGTATGGTTCCCAAACAAACTGCAACCCAACCATCCTATCAAGTAGGTCCTCAACACGCTTAGTCCTAGCATATAGTCTTTGTATAGTCGTGCCACCCTAAGCCATTTACATCCCAAATGTAATACCCCATATTTTATAGTGGTACACTCGGTCGAGTATAGCTAAGTACTCGACCGTGTGGAGGTCTACCCAACCGAGTAGACTAACCGAGTACTTTTGAGAACAACTCCTGATATCAAGTCACTCGGCGGAGTGGCTGGTGCACTCGACCGAGTGTACCTGTACAGCCCAGATTTCGCGCACGGGACTTGTTTGTTGGGCCTTCATATTTAAACTCCCTTTTCAGATTTTTTTTCACTTATTTCACATAAACCCTATCACTCTTTATCTCTCAAAATCCCCAAAATTCTTCTCATATCTTATCCACTCAAGATTTTAGCCATACCTTTGGAGATTTCTTCCCCAATTCATGTAACACCCCCTTCTTACCCGTCCAAGGTAATCGAGAGATGTTATCATCTCGGTTTCCCGAGGTAGTGAAATCGGAATTACAATTAAGAATCATTTTATATAAATGATAAGTTTAGTTAATTACATATGAATAGATGAATAATAAATGTAAACTAGACATTATACAACTCAACTATCAATTATGTCAACTACTATCTAACTATAAAACTCGATTCCAAGTCCCAAAGCTCATCCCGTCTCCCGCGTGATAACACAACCAAACCTGTATACAAACTGATACCCACATGATCGGAAATATCATATGGATCAACAGAGGCTACCTCGGAAATAGGTGACAATAACACACAACCAACATACGTCAGTTTCAATAATATAAATATTTAGACACGACATGCATGTATGACTATGCAATACAATATGAAATGTATAAAACATGACATTACCTCAATGACAACTACGCAATCATCTCACCGATACTAGGGACACACCCACGGTACCACAACCGGTGACGGCGCCGCAACACCGCAACACCACCCACCAAACAGCCGGACCGCAGTTCATAAGAAAGGTACCCAGGACACACCCGTGGTACCGGACCTGGGCGTTAACCGGATCTCTGCCAGACGCCGTGCCTTAATCATACGAGTCCCTCCATACTCAAGTCATTAATGTGCACATCCCTCTTGGAGTGGGAAGCTCCAAGAGGCGACTCAAGCGTAAGACGTTCTCCCAACCGCCTTACGTTCCTCGATAACAATCACATCCTCAAACATATACAATAATAACAATAATGTATGTTGGACCATATGGTTATGAGGACGTAATCTATCATAACTAACCAAACGATTACAAGCAACGATATGGTCCAACATACATTATTGTTATTATTGTATATGTTTGAGGACGTGATTGTTATCGAGGAACGTAAGGCGGTTGGGAGAACGTCTTACGCTTGGGTCACCTCTTGGAGCTTCCCACTCCAAGAGAGATGTGTACGTTAATGACTTGAGTATGGAGGGACTCGTGTAATTAAGGCACGACGTCTGGCAGAGATCCGGTTAACGCCCGGATCCGGTACCACGGGTGTGTCCTGAGTACCTTTGTTATAAACTGCGGTCCGGCTGTTTGGTGGGCAGTGCTGCGGTGCCGTCACCAATTGTGGTACCGTGGGTGTGTCCCTTGTTTGTTTGGCTCGTTGAGCTTGGTTTTGGTGAAGACCCATTGGTTCCCTTGGGTTTCACGTGAATATGGAGTAATATGGGTGTGTTTTGAGCCTAAGCTTTGAATAAACCCATTAGCTTCTCTTATAAATAGGAGTGAAACATAAATCCTTGCACTCTTTTTCCTCCTATTTCCACAAAACACTAAACCTAAATCCTCCTCTTCCTTCTTCTCCCTTGTGTCGCGCGTTTTCTGGCGTCTAGGGCTTCGTGCCGCTTCTTTCTTCATCGTTCTTCATCCTTTCTCGTGCCTAGATCGATCCTACTTCTTGGATCCATCAATCTTCGTCGTAAGTTTCGTAGTTTACGCGTTTTATTTATAGTTTATATATATTATTTGTATATTTATTAGATTCGCTATCTTTGGCACGTGGATGATTCAATCAAGGCGTGGAAGTTGCTCCCGGAGAGGACGTCTACATCGTTGAGGACGATCTTTAGGATTATTTGCATAATAAGATAACTAGGTGTTTCTCTTTTAATTGTACTTATGCGAATTGATGTAATTAATATGATTTAATGATTGATTTATATAATTGGTACATGTTTGATTGTTTATTATCATGATTAATTATGTTTTCGCATGGTTGTATATGTTTTAATGTTTTAATTATATATCGCATGTTGTTTATGTGTTTATTTTGGGTGTCATGAGCGCAACTAGAGTTTACGAATGAAACCCTAATAGCGGCATGATAGGCGGCCAAGAGTGGGATTCAAAGTTATAGCTAAAGCTAGTACAACCTTGATGATAATTCGAGTGTTATAGCTGAAGTTAGTACAACTTTGGGTCGTTACTCTAGTTATGGCTGAAACAGGTATAACCTTGGAAATATGAATCAAGGTTATAGCTGAATCTACTATAACTTTGGAACGCGAGTTAAGGTTATAGCTGGAACTAACGTACCCTGAGTTTATGACTCAAGGTTATGGTTGAAACTAGTATAACTTTGAGTTTCGTGCCAAAGTTATGGTTGAGGTAAGTATAACTTCAAGTTATATATATTGAATTTATATCCAAGGTTGGTATAACCTCACATCCAGAGTTCATGTTATGACTAAGGTTACTATAACCTTGATTGTTTATGCCTGCTTCATTGTTGTATTGTATATAATGTGATATATCATTGTGGTTTCATTTGTTGTTGGTTACTCTTGTTCATATGTTGGTAGGACAGTCAGTTATACTAGTCTCTTATGTTGAGTCGTGATGTTATTCACGCATGAGTTGTACAGTTAGTTAAACTGTGCATTTGCATGAGTTGGACAGTCCGTTAAACTGTTCTTCTGAGTTGAGTCGTGATGTGGTTTATGGATGTCGTGTGCAGTCAGTTAATCTGTGCATTTGTTGTTGGCTAGTCGAAAGATGCTGGTAGTATCAGTTAAATACTATCAGAATGAATTAGAGCTGCTCTTCGGAGGTTTATTTGGTCTATGTTCGGGGGTGGCCAGATTCGTTAGTTAAACGTTCTGGGCCCTAAGTGTCATTTGATGTACAATTAATGCATCGAGAGGTCCCAGGTCTTAGGCATATAAGCAGTGGTGATACGTTATACATAGTACCATGGTGTATCAGTTAAATACTTCACAACCGATGGTTCGTCAGTTAAACATTCCATCTGCTAGATCATCAGTTAAATGTTCTAGCGGCTTTCGCTCTATTCGTTATGCTTTGTTGCTAGCTTTGTGCCTTATGTGCTGTGGTTCGTGTCTACTTTGCTTTGTAAGTGTACATGGTCTAGTGGTTGCTTATGGTCTAAGTTCATATAGTCTCATTCGTCTAGTGTTAAGAATATCATGAGTGGTAAGTCTGAGTTGGATTTTCATGAGTATAGATGATCTCGCATGTTTACTGGTTTTTCATTTAAATTGTTATTGATTGTTGGTTATATTCAATTATTGTAAACATGACTGAGTGAGCATCTAGTTACTCCCGACTGATTATCAACCCCCATTCTCAGGTTGTTCAAATGATTTGTTGTTTGGATGATATCTTCCTGGGGAAGTACTCTGCGGCGAGATGTATAATGAATTAGGACTTTGGTTTAAGTTTCGAGAACCTTTGAATAATGTACTAGTTTGGTTTTTGGTTTTAGTATCGATCCGGATTTGAGCAAGGTGTTTCCGCCACCTTAACCCTTTTATCAGTATTATACTCTGATATTTACTTTATATTACGTTTTTCCTTTGTTTTATAATCCTGGTTGTTACAGTTCGTATCAGAGCAAACACACTCCCAAATCTCGCTTAGTTAATGACAAAATAAATGGCCTAGTTAATGAGTGAGAGTAAATGGAGTAGAAACCAATATGATTTGTTGGTTTTCTTATGTTTGTAGAGTGTATACGTAGTTGTCTGGAGTGGTACTTAGGTTCTACCACTTATAACGAGATTTTGTTCTTGCAAATGGTACGTAACTCGAATGGTGAGACCGAAGTTGATCGCATTAGGAGACTTGAGGCCGCCTGGGCATCTATGGCCGAAGGTTTCACAAATCACCTCAACAAAAACAACAACAACAACAACAACAACAACAACAACAACAACAACAACAACAAAAACAACAGTCCGCAACAAACTGTTTTCAATCGCCTTGCTCGTCACCGTCCCCCTACTTATGATGGTGCCAATGATCCTACTGCTTTGGAGGCTTGGATTCAAGAGATCGAGAAGCTGTTCCTCGCTACTAGTTGTCCCGAGGATCAGAAGGTGGACATTGCCACCTATTATCTGAAGGATGAGGCCTACAACTGGTGGGCTCTTGCTAGAGCTGGTCTAGAGGGTCAGCCGGGGTATGGTTGGGCTTTTTTCTTTGAGGCTATGCAGAAAAGGTTTTATCCTGAGGAGATGCGTTGGCAGAAGGAGCAGGAATTCCTTCGTCTGCAACAAGGTTTTATGACCCTCGAGGAGTACACTAACAAGTTCGTTAAGCTGTCATGATTTGTTACTTCTGTTGCTATATAGACGAGGTGTCTAGGACTCGTCGTTATGAGAAGAATCTAGCTCCTAAGGTCCGGACTGCTATGTCTAGTATTCCTTCGACTTGTTTCTGGCAAGCTTATGATTGTGCTCTTAGCATTTATGATTCGGTCCTTGCTACCAAGGCTGAAGAGAGAGCGAAGAGTAAGTTCGTGAAGAGGCCTTATGTTGCTCCTAGTGCTCCCCAGAAGAAGCAGAAGTTTTAGGCTCGTCCGTATGCTCCGCGTGATCAGGGTCAAGCTAAGAAAGATATGATTTGCTTAAAGTGAGGAAAAGCTTACCACCCAGGTAAGTATTGTACCACTGGCGATCCGATCACTTGCTTCACCTGTAAAGCTCCGGGACACAAGGCGATTGATTGTCCCCAGACGCCGAAGATTGATGCTCCTAAGGATGATGCTCCGAAGACTGGTCGAGTGTTTGTTATGAGTTATGCTGAGGCAGATGCTAATCCCGATGTGGTTACGGGTACTTTTCTGGTTCACTCTTTATCTACTTTTGTTATTTTTGATATGGGTGTGTCGATGTGTTTCGTATCCGAATCCTTTTCCGTCCGAGCTGGACTCATTTCCTCATCATCCGTTGATACCTCTATATCCCTTCCTATGGGTGAGATTGTTTCTTGCTCCGTTCTATTCAAGGATGTACCTATGAGTATTATTGCAGGGGCGATCCTTCTTGCTGATCTTGTCCAATTCAAACTAGGGGAGTTTGATGTGATTTTGGGCATGGATTGGTTAGCTCGATATGATGCTAGGTTTCAGTGTCATGATCAAAAGATCATGCTTAAGAGTCCTATAGGTTCGATGGTATCTTATCAGCATGTTAGAGTTACACCTACTGTCAACTGGGTTTCCGTTTTGAAGATGGTTAGCATGGGTAGAAAGGATCATCAAATCTATCTGTGCAGTGTTCGAGATGTTTCAGCAGAGTTGAAGTTGGAGGATATCCCTGTGGTTAAGGAGTTCGCTGATGTATTTCCTAACGATCGAGTTGGTATTCCTCCTGAGCGAGATGTAGAATTCTTGATTGACTTGTTTCCTGGTACTGGTCCCATTTCAAAAGCTCCATATCGTATGGCACCAGCTGAGTTACAGGAACTTAAGAAGCAACTTGAGGAGATGATCGATAAGGGTTTTATCCGACCGAGTGCTTCGCCGTGGGGTGCTCCAGTTTTGTTCGTCAAGAAGAAGGATGGTAGTATGCGGCTGTGCATCAACTACCGTGAGCTGAATAAAGTTATTTTCAAGAATAAGTATCCTTTGCCGAGGATCGAGGATTTATTTGTTCAGCTCCGTTGCGCTAGTGTGTTCTCTAAGATCGATCTGCATTTTGGCTACCATCAAATTCCGGTTAAGAAAGAGGATATACCTAAGACTGCTTTTCGCTCGAGGTATGGTCACTATGAGTTCGTGGTGATGCCGTTTGGGTTGACGAATGCATCTGCAGTTTTTATGGATCAGATGAACCGCACTTTCAGCGAGTATTTGGATAAGTGTGTCGTGGTGTTCATTGACGACATACTGATTTACTCGAGAGATGAGGCTGAGCACGAGAGTCATCTTCATGTTATTTTGGAGACTCTGCGTAAGCAAATGTGGTTGTTCACACTTTGACTCGTAAGGTGTGCCATGCTATGAAATCTGTGATGGTGTTGCCAGATGACTTCAGTCGAGAGCTCCAGAAGATGAGCCTTGAGGTAGTTCTTCCTAGTACTTTAGATTTGAGTGTGATGGTTGCTAAACCTGAGATTCTTCGTTAGATTTGAGTGAAGCAGAAAGAGGATGAATTCTGGCCTAGAAGGAGTTCGAGTCAATATAAGCGAAGGTCGCGCCAAATGCTTCGACGTTGGACCTGATGATTTCCTGCAATTCCAATGTCGTTGGTGTGTACCTAGCTGTGAGTTCTTAAAATGTAAGATTCTCAAGGAGGCTCATAGTAGTCCCTATTCGGTTCATCCTGGTTATGATAAGATGTACAAGGATCTGAAGCTACGGTTTTGGTGGCCGAGTATGAAGAAAGAGATCGCCGAGTTTGTGAGCCGTTGCCTGATCTGTCAAAAGGTCAAGTTTGAACATCAGAGACCTGGTGGTCTACTACAACCTTGGGAGATTCCCACTTGGAAATGAGATTTTATTTCGATAGATTTCGTCATGGGTTTGCCGAAGTCGTCAAGAGGAATGAATGCGATTTGGGTCGTGGTTGATCGTTTGACTAAGGTCGCGCATTTTATTCTGATGAAGGAGACGTGGAGTCTCAAGAATCAAGCGAATGCTTATCAGCGTGATATAATTCGTCTTCATGGGGTTCCTAAGGATATCTTCTCCGACCGTGATCAGAGGTTTTGTTCTCAGGTTTGGAAGAAGCTGTATTTGTCTTTGGGTAGTAAGTGTAAGACCCCCACATACCAAGGTGCCTTACCAAGGACCACCCTAGCATACAAAGATGCTACCATCTCGGTTGCGCGAGGTAAGTATATCAAAAGTAACCATTCAAGAACAATTATTAAAGTATAAAGTTTAGTGAATACATCGTCTCAACTGAAAACCAAAGTAAAAGTATATAAATCTCAATACATCCAAAATAAAGTATCTAAACTCATGACAGTGAAACCTAGACTCAAAGTGATGACATCCCATCCTCGTCCCCGCAGGTAAAAGTAATCATCACTTATCACAATCTGCTCACCATCCCCGAATGGATCACCACAGTTTTATAAAACACAACGGGGTCAGTTCACTGATCAATCAAGATAAGCTAATCACAAGAAACAACCAAGGCAAACAACTGAACAACCATTCTCCAACTCCAATCATATCTCATATCTGGATACACACTTAAGTGTGTAGCCCTGTCAGATTACCTGTCGCGACAGGTAATCCTCACCGCCAGTGGAGGACCGCAACCATGCCCACCTAAGCCTCGCTCATCGCAACGAGTAACAACCCATGCCCATTAATGTGCACATCCCCCTTGTGATGGGAACCACAAGGGGCGAATCATGGGCATGAAGCCATTCCCGAAAATGACTCCACTCAGCCGGGGACGCACCTCGCGAACATAGACAAACAATCAATAATTCCAACAACCAAGAAAGACAATTCTAATAATAATTCCAATCATGACAATACAACAATCACCACCGTCTTAAATCAATTAAACATGCAACTGAGTTGGGAAACCCTACTTTATCACTGATCTGAATCACGAGTATACAACGGAAGCTAGAAACGGTCCTCTGCGAATCCTTCACCTAACAATAATCACAATAATCTAATCACAAACATGCAATTCACCCTTTTTCCCAATTCCAATCACTAGGGCAAAACCCTAAAGGACAATACTAAACAAAAGATATGAAACTAGTGACTTACCGACGATCTGACGCGAAAGAGATGAACAAAAGACTCACGGACGATCAATTGCCTTGGTAATGATTAAGGATGATTAGAGAAGCGTAGAATGTAATTAGGTTTTGGTAAAAGAGGAAGTAAACTGTAAAATACGATTTATATAACCTTTAATCATCCTTAATCAAATTGCGGAAATAAATCCAGTCAGACCAGTTACTCGGTCGAGTACTGAGAGCACTTGGCCGAGTACCCTTTACTCGGCCGATTATTACACTACTCGGCCGAGTGTTCTTGGACATAGCCTGACCAGAAAACACACGACACTCTACTTGGCCGAGTTAGCTCTATTCGGCCGAGTAACAAGACCTAGAAAACCGTGGTATTACAGTCTTCTCTCCTTAAAACGAACTTCGTCCCCGAAATTCATACCATACCCAAAACAAGACATACAACGCAACACTAAACTACTCAACGATAACTACTCAAAGGTACTAACCATTCCAACTATACATAACAAAACAATTCATCCCAAGATCAAAGATACCAACAACAGAACCATGTTGACCTCAAACTAACCAAAAACATGCATGCGACCATCTCCGACTTCCCTTAAAAGACAACGGTTACGTTCCCGTAACCAAACATACCTGATCAAAAAGGTGAGGAAAGCGCTCTCTCATAGACTCCTCTGGTTCCCATGTGGCCTCTTCCACATTGTGATTAGACCAAAGTACCTTTAGTAAGACGGTCTCACCATTCCTTGTCTTGCGCACCTTACGGTCTAAGATCTCCTTAGGACCTTCGGCATAAGTTAGAGACTCGTCTAACTCTATGTTCTCCACCTCAAGCACATGTGATGGATCACTCACATACTTCCGGAGTTGTGAAACATGAAACACGTTGTGGACCCGATCAAGCGATGGTGGTATAGCTAGCCTATAAGCTACTTCACCTACGCGGTTTAGAATCTCATAAGGACCGATGAACTTCTGACTTAACTTCCCTTTCTTGCCAAACCACATCACCCCTCGTATAGGTGACACTTTCAAAAGGACCTTGTCACCTACCACGAACTCAATGTCCCTGCGGTGCAAATCCGCATAACTCTTTTGGCGATCTTGAGCTGCTTTCATCTTTTGGCGAATTATGTGAACTTGCTCAATCATATCCTACACCATCCGTGGCCCCAAAACCATAGCCTCAGCACTATCATCGCAAGATACCGAACTTCTGCACTTTCTGCCAAACAAAGCCTCAAAAGGTGTCATCCCAATGCCGGTGTGATAGCTATTGTTGTATGAAAATTCGATCAAGTCCAGCCTATCTTCCCAACTTCCACCAAACTCCATGGCATAAGCCTTCAACATATCCTCTAAAGTCTTGATAGTCCTCTCAGTCTGACCATCTGTCACAGGATGAAAGGCCGTACTCATCTTCAAGGTAGTTCCCATCAAGTCTTGCAACTCTTTTAAAAACCATGATATGAACCTCGCATCTCGATCTGACACTATATCCTTTGATACCCCATGTAACCAAACCACTTGCTTCCTATATCCCAACGCTATCTGCATCTTAGTCCAAGTCTCTTTTATCGGGATAAAGTGAGCTGACTTTGTTAAACGGTCGACGATCACCCAAATCATATTGTTACCCTGCCGAGTCCTTGGTAACCCCACGATGAATTCCATAGAGATCGACTCCCATTTCCACTCCGGTACCTCAAGTGACTGAATCTTACCTTGTGGTCTTCGTTGTTCCCCTTTACCATTTGACAAGTTAAACACTAAGCCACAAACTCCGCCACATCTTTTTCATGTTAGGCCACTAAAACGTTTTCTTTAGGTCCTTGTAGAGCTTGTCACCACCCGGATGAACTGAATAAGGAGTACAATGAGCCTCCGACATGATCAACTTCTTCAAGTCCGCATCACTAGGTACACACCATCTCCCATCAAAACGAACACTCCCATCTGTGTGGATAGAAAACCTCGAAACTGTGCCACTCTCTAACTTTGATTTCCACTCTTAAATCTTGGGATCAAGTTTCTGTTTCTTCGTTATGTAATCATACAAGTCCGGTTCGATAGTCAAGTCCCTGATGGCATCGCCCTTTCAAATCATATGGATCCCCATCTTGGACATCTTATTCCCCAGCTTCATCAAGGACATAGCGGTGCACAAAGAATGTACACTCTTCCTACTCAAAGCATCTGCAACAACATTAGCTTTACCCTCGTGGTATATGATCTCCATGTCGTAGTCCCCAATCAACTTCATCCATCGTATCTGTCGCATGTTCAGCTCTTTCTGTGTATAGATGTACTTCAAGTTCTTATGATCCGAAAACACCTTAAATGTTGCCCATAAAGTTAGTACCTCCAAATATTTAAAGAAAAAATAATTGCGCCCAGTTCCAAATCATGAGTAGGATAGTTCTCCTCATACGGTTTCAGCTTTCTCGATGCATACGCGATAACCTTCCCATTCTGCATCAACACACAACCCAACCCATTATTTGAAGCATCGGTGTATGCTTAAAAGTTCTCACTTCCCTTAGGTATAGCTAGAACAGGAGCTGTGGTCAAACGCTCCTTCAAGGTTTGGAACGCCGTCTCACAACTCTCATCCCAACGAAATCTGGTCTCTTTCCTCATCAAAGCTGTCAAAGGTCTGGCTGTAACACCCCCATATTCAGAGGAGCCTTAACTAGGCCTTCCTTAGCATATAAGGGCGTTACCATCTCGGTTGCCCGAGGTTAGTAATAATCAAATGTCGATAAAAGAACTATTAAGTTATATTACAAGTGATTTAAACCAACAAACGGTATAAAAGAAACAACTCAAAGACTACTTGTTATGACCAATATATCTCGTGAAGACTCATCCCTGCCCGGACTTCAGCTATCAACAATATCAACACCTGCTAAGACCGACTGCTCACCATAAGGGATCACGGCAGACACATAACAAACAAACAACCACACAAGGTCAGTACTGAGATAAGATACGACGACAACAACTATAAGATACGATGACAACAACTACAATTACCAACACAAAACAATGCTATCAATCTCAAACACCGTCACGATAACCAACCCAACTCTATCACTGACTGTCCACTGGACTAGCCCTACCAGTGGGGGACCGCAGCCGTTCCCACCAAATCCCCGCTCATCGTGTCGAGCGACAACCCTGTCCATTAATGTGCACATCCCCTTCCGTGGCGGGTTCCACGAAGGGCGAAACTAGGGCGTGAAGCCACTCCCGCAAGTGACTCCACTCAGCCGAGAACGCATCTCGAGAACCAGAGACCACAATCACAATCACCATCACAATCGTCACCATACAATTACGATACTAAGCAATCACAAAACAATCACAACGACCGACACGCTAGACCATCTACAGAAACTGAGTAGGCGAACCTACCTTTAAGCAACTGCAACCAATCCATGCCAGCATATGACATATCCAGCAATCAAGCAAAGCCTATAAGCACAACACAATAATCTATTACTACCAAGCAAACCCTAATCGCGAAGAACAAGGACACGGATGATGATTATGACATACCTATAGGGAGGAACTCAGCAAAAGACCGCTACCCGACTCAAGTGACGCCCTCCTAAGGATCAAGGATCTTCAAAAAGGCTTCCATGGAGGTTTTGAGGTGAAGGGAAAGGAAGGAGGCGACTGAAGGATAGGAGGAAAGTGGCGGAAGTGATTTGCGGATTTAACAAAACGCGATATAAAACCCTCGCTGAAAACTCGGTACTCGATCGAGTACCCAACATACTCGATCGAGTGACCCCCTACTCGATCGAGTAACCTAGATACTCGATCGAGTAGCCTCTACTCTATCGAGTACCACTCATGACACACAACCCCAAGATGGTTTTGGCACACTATTCTAAGACTAATCCCGCTCCCAAGGCCAGTCAATGCTGGTCAAAGGGTTTCTAAAAAGGGCGGGTATTACAGTCTTCCCCCCTTAAAAAGAACTTCGTCCCCGAAGTTCAACTCACCTATCTCCCGCTCAAGACACGGAAACAACACGATCTCACTCATCTTCCCGCTCAAACCATTACTCCTTGGAAATACCACCCCCCCATGTCATCATCATCACCGTCTACACTTTATACCTATCGACTCTTACCACTATCATGCAAGCATTATCACCGTTAATTGTCACTCTACATGTATGCATCAATTCTTACTAATGACTATGTATAAAACATCGACTTTGCCATATGAGCCAACACAAACGACCATCGCTCATCACGTGACAACAATTTATCAACCCGAAACGTATCTCATATCAACCTCATACTGCACAATTAACACTACCGTGTTACTCAATTCATTCAATTACGACGCATCGCGCCGAGATAAGACTCTTTATGACGGTCCTTTACAATTCATTCTATCATTTTCACTTCAACGCATGAATTACTCCTCCACAAACCGAGGTAACCAATTACACCTCATACAAGTAAAGTAACTAAGGTACTAGAGAATTTGCAATTAAACAACAAGATTTTGCAATTAAATAACAAAACATTATAGGCAAACAAAACATAATTTCGAAATCAGCCTTTTATTTCGCAATAATTTTCTCGACATTACTCTTCCCCTCTAAAAGGAACTTCATCCCCGAAGTTCACCACCACAATTACAACACATATTACCTATTATTTGCATCATAACATTGAATAAAACCATATTATTTGTTATGGACATTACTCACTAACTATATACTCGTTTAATTAGAAATCATACACTAACCTCCGGAATATCTAGTCACCGTTGACAACATATGTTAATATGGTATGCACAAGTGTACAAAAAGTTACAACTCCGATAAATAGATCGTAATAGGGCGTATGCAACATTAAAGTAACAAGAAACTATTACCGCTTCACGAATTGTGACAAATACGCTTATAAAACTTCAAACACGACTTCCAACATATGAAATTAACGGTTCAAAGGTGTTACTATGCACTAATAACTACATTAAACATCACCCTTGCAATTATAGAACAATTGAACATTTTTAATTTTCGAAAACCTCCTGTAACAGTGCTACTCGATCGAGTATGTAGCGATACTCGATCGAGTGCCATGCTACTCGATCGAGTGTCCTGGCTACTCGATCGAGTAGCCTACAGGTTAGAATGCTTTTTATCCCACCTTCCTGCAGCTACTCGATAGAGTACGAGGTACTCTGTCGAGTACCTACAGGCCAAGCTCTCCTATACAACCTGTCATAAGCCAACATACATGCACATATTTGTCATATAAATCGAGTCGAGACGACTCCCCGACTTCTAACATCCTGCAACAAGTTAAAATATCAAATCCGGCCTTATGGACAACAATACAAGTCCCAAAATCAAAGTCGCAACAAAACAACTACTAAAGTCTAACAACACTACTAACCACTAAAACCAACTACCATCAACAAAGATAAGACAAGGAGTATCACTCCTCCTCCTGCTGCTGCTGCTCCTCCATCACCTCATCATCACCACCACCGCCAGAAGCACCTGCTCCCGATGACCCAATCCCCGCGTCCCCTCCCTGCTCCTGCTCCCGGCACACGTACCATGGAGTCAAGCCACCGTAGGCAAAGGACTGAGGTGTCCCCCACGTCGACTGATCCACCCCGTAGGAATGGAAAACCCCTGTGTAGTCCCCAACTCCACTCCACCACACCGGATGCGGTCCCTCGGTCCCTATCCCCTGAGCGTACGCCATCTCGTGCATGTTCCGGAGTGTCAAGGTAGATGACACTCTCTCTGCCAAGTAGCTGGATCGCGTCTCCGGGGTGTCGAGGTAAGGGTAGCACGGAAAAAGGCCGCTTCTTCTTTGTGGTGCCACCGGCCGTGGCCTAGTCTCTGAGGTCCTCTCCCTCACTCGACGGGGTCCCCTCCCCAACCTAGGTCTCTCCACCGCCACGACCGATGCATTCTCGCCCTTCGTCGGCTCCGGCATCACCTCGAGAATGGTGTCGTCGATAAGGTAGGTCTGCAGATGGCGGGGTCTATCATCCTCCTCCTCCTCATCATCATCATCGGAGTCCACCGTCACTACCGTCGGCTCCAAGGGCTCCGTGGGTGGGAGGTGCTCAGGAGCTGGAATCTTCATCCAAGTCATGCCCCACACCCTCCAAGCTAGGCTACCGTCAGCCAAAGTCCTCAACCATTTCAGGTCGAGATAGTAGTCACGGTCCATGGTGGGCACCGGGGTAACTAGAGGCACGTACTCCGAAGAAGCCTCGAAAGAGGTTAGTTTTTCAGCTAACCAAGTGGCGATGGCGCCATAACTCAAGTATCGGGAAGAGGCAGTAGCCATCAAGGCAAGGGCGGCACAAACCATGGAAGGAGCATTAAAGACCACTTTCCTGGTCCGCTCCGGGTTCAAGTAAGACATCAGAAGTAACTCCTCATGGTTGTTCAGCTTACTGATATCCTTTCTGTCATAAAGGAGGTTTGAAAGAGAACGGAGAAAGACCCTCAAGGTAACATGCTGAACGTCATTAATCAGCATGTTGCTTGAGGTGGGGGCTGGCTTTCCGGTCAAGCAAGGCATTAGGCGGCAGACGCCACACTCAGCTGGGATATCGGTGATAGAATCCTTGGGAGGCTTGGCCAACCCAAGGTGAGAGGCAAACAAATCCATAGTCAACAGAAAACTGGTATTCATCAATCTAAACTCAACAGTCTGGCCCGCTGGGTCATAGCTAAAGGAGCTCATGAACTCCAAGGTAAGAAAAGGATAAGTGTGTTTCCTCAGCCTATACAACCCAAGAAGACCCAAAGTCTTAAAAATGTGACGGACATCCGTCTCTATCTCCAAATCCTCCAACAAAGTAGTGTCTATACACCTCGTAGGTCTCATCTTGCGTTTTTGTAAAGCTACAAAACGCTCTCTCTGCTTGAAATCTACAAAAACAACAGAAGGGTACTCCGGAACCGCGGGTACCACGGGTCCGCTCCCTTCCCCAATCTCCGGCTGATTACCCCTCCCCCGTTTACTTTGACGAATCCCTAGGTTCAGTCTCGGCATCTGTTTCGACATATGATCAGATAAACTCGTATAAACATGTACACATATACTTCACGTAATTTGGTCTTTACATGTTCAGCTAGGTATACAAATTTCACCAACAAATTCGACATGTTAAGCACATAATTTATGCCATTAAACTTGAATGCTCAGCTAGGTACACACATTCACCAACAAATCCCTCAAATTGGTATATAAACTCAGTTTACAGCTACTCATAAACCACAGCTATGAAAAATTTGTCATGGTGAATACACATGTTCAACGAATCCTAACTCCCTAGCATGATTCTAAGGCTACTCCACAACACTTCCAATAACATGTGAGACAATTATACAAGTTCATGGAGAAGTAATTTAAATCATACTATCATCATCTTTAATATTAAAACAATTGACTCCATTAATCTTGTCAGACGGTTTTACAGCTGCAATTATTTTGACATGTTCTTCGTCATATAACATCACTACTATCATATGGGAGTTCAAACTTTACTTAGACATTCATATACATCACCATATTCCACATATAAATCACGAATTTCCATTTGAGGCACTTTTCAGACGAAGTTTTGAGGCAACTTTCTAAGGTGAAAATCATCAAAATTCATCCTCCAATATGATACAAACAATGTATAATACTTAATTCCATCATCTAATCAATGTAAATCAACCGAAAATCAATTTCAATTTTGGAAACCCTAGAAATTTCGGGTTCAATCTTTGCAATTTCTAGCCTAATTTACAGCAATTAATCACAAGCAAACATGGAAAGGAGGCATGTCAATCATATTTAAACTATTAAAAGCATTAATCTACACATGTGAATCGAAAATTTCAGATTGTCTCCTTACTCTAACACATCCAAATCAACAAACCATGAAAATTAGGAAGAAAAGCATACCTTAATCGAATATCAAAGCAAAGAAACGAAATTAAGCAAGGAGATCAACCCCCAGAATCACCACTAACCCAAGAGTATGAGAGGATTTGAGAGGAAATAAGGATTTGAGAGTAGCTTAGGTGTTTAGCTGTTTCGAAATATAGGGGAAGAAGAATAAGAAATAGAAAAATTAGGGGTTTTAAGAAACCCGTAGGATTCACTGTACAGTAACCTACTCGATCGAGTGCCTAGGGTACTCGATCGAGTACCACCCTACTCGATCGAGTAGGAGCTAATTCGTCGAGTATCTGCAGGAATTTTTCCCACATTCCGACATCATAGCTTCCTAACTAGATCGAGTGAGGTCTACTCGGTCTAGTAAGCACTCGCACTCGGTCAAGTATAGTTAAGTACTCGGTCAGAAATACTAAGTAACTTGAAAATTCCTGCAAAACAACATTGCGTGTCGATTCCAAACTAAGTTCGGAATTCGGCACGAATTATCACACTCCATCACGGATTACAACCATTACTCACGCAAAACGTAATTCTTCAGCGAATAAGGTGTACGTTACATTACGCTATACAAGTTACCCAACTCGGTTTACCTGCTACCGAATCTTCTATAAATATAATCACGCCACCATATTACACTTAAACTTACTTTACTTGTTACTACATAACTCGTGTTCACTTAATTTGAAGCATATAATTAACATCAATTCTTTCTTTCACTTATCACATAATTACATACTTTTCAAACAAATTATTCAATCATGTCTTACATTCTATCATAAGCAATTCATTTTGCACGAATCAAATATTACGCAGCGGAAAACTTTCAACCAACGAATAAGGCATAAATGCATTACTATATGCTATGACTCAATTTATAACTCAACCATACTATAACTATCATCATTTTAATTACTGTAGGATTTATAAACTCGTATATGACCCCCGTCATCATTAACTTATAGCAAACACCTACATGTTCACCCTTCATGTCACCACATTCAATTCCACATTTTCACGCATCTCTATTATATAAACTTCCGTCACATATCTCATAACCATCGTATAAACTCACTAATCATTCTAAAAACTCCACTAATTTCACCAACGATTTCTATACGCGGCCCAAATACCACTATCACACCCCTATTAATTCTAACAAGGACTTAACCGGAGATAGCTCCGGCACAATTAACATACATATTACACATAGACACACGGACTCCACATTCCCATACCAGGTGACTGGCTTAAGTGTCATGGGGCCAAGGTTTTGAAATGAGGGCGCCTACTCACCCAAAACCTAGCATCAGCTGGGGCTCCCATTATACATACACCAGGTTCATTTTATTAGACTCCCTACGTTCATTATGTTCATTTGTTACAGGTTCCAAAATCGTCGCTCTGATACCACTTTGTGACACCCCCATATTCAGAGGAGCCTTAACTAGGCCTTCCTTAGCATATAAGGGCGTTACCATCTCGGTTGCCCGAGGTTAGTAATAATCAAATGTCGATAAAAGAACTATTAAGTTATATTACAAGTGATTTAAACCAACAAACGGTATAAAAGATACAACTCAAAGACTACTTGTTATGACCAACATATCTCGTGAAGAGTCATCCCTGCCCGGACTTCAGCTATCAACAATATCAACACCTGCTAAGACCGACTGCTCACTATAAGGGATCACGACAGACACATAACAAACAAACAACCACACAAGGTCAGTACTGAGATAAGATACGACGACAGCAACTACAATTACCAACACAAAACAATGCTATCAATCTCAAACACCGTCACGATAACCAACCCAACTCTATCACTGACTGTCCACTGGACCAGCCCTACCAGTGGGGGACCGCAGCCGTTCCCACCAAATCCCCGCTCATCGTATCGAGCGACAACCCTGTCCATTAATGTGCACATCCCCTTCCGTGGCGGGTTCCACGAAGGGCGAAACTAGGGCGTGAAGCCACTCCCGCAAGTGACTCCACTCAGCCGAGAACGCATCTCGAGAACCAGAGACCACAATCACAATCACCATCACAATCGTCGCCATACAATTACGATACTAAGCAATCACAAAACAATCACAACGACCGACACGCTAGACCATCTACAGAAACTGAGTAGGCGAACCTACCTTTAAGCAACTGCAACCAATCCATGCCAGCATATGACATATCCAGCAATCAAGCAAAGCCTATAAGCACAACACAATCATCTATTACTACCAAGCAAACCCTAATCGCGAAGAACAAGGACACGGATGATGATTATGATATACCTATAGGGAGGAACTCAGCAAAAGACCGCTACCCGACTCAAGTGACGCCCTCCTAAGGCTCAAGGATCTTCAAAAAGGCTTCCATGGAGGTTTTGAGGTGAAGGGAAAGGAAGGAGGCGACTGAAGGATAGGAGGAAAGTGGCGGAAGTGATTTGCGGATTTAACAAAACGCGATATAAAACCCTCGCTGAAAACTCGGTACTCGATCGAGTGACCCCCTACTCAATCGAGTAACCTAGATACTCGATCGCGTAGCCTCTACTCTATCGAGTACCACTCATGACACGCAACCCCAAGATGGTTTTGGCACACTATTCTAAGACTAATCCCGCTCCCAAGGCCAGTCAATGCTGGTCAAAGGGTCTCTAAAACGGGCGGGTATTACACTGGCGATCTTAGAAAAGTCTTTCACGAACCTCTTATAGTAGCCAGCTAAACCTAAGAAACTCTGAATATTAGCTACATTCTTTGGTGCTTCACACTTGGTCACTGCCTAAATCTTACTAGGATCCACCGACACACCCTTTTTTGATATCACATGGCCCAGAAAAGCCACTTTCTCTAACCAAAACTCGCACTTAGATAACTTGGCATACAACTGATTGTCTCGCAAAGTCTGCAGTACTAACCTTAAGTGCTCCTCGTGCTCCTCCTTAGTCTTAGAGTAGACCAAGATGTCATCAATAAAGACGACCACAAACCTAAGCAACAACGGGCTGAAAATCCGGTTCATAAGATCCATGAAAACTGCCGGTGCATTAGTCAACCCAAAAGGCATCACCACGTACTCATAATGACCATATTGCGACCGAAAAGCTATCTTTGGAATATCCTTATCTGCTATCCTCAACTGATGATAACCCAATCTCAAATCGATCTTAGAAAACACTCCTGCGCTACTCAGCTGGTAAAAAAGATCATAAATCCTTGGTAAAGGATACCTGTTCTTCATGTTGACATGGTTCAACTCTCTATAGTCGATGTATAGCCTCATACTCTCGTCTTTCTTTTTCACAAACAAAACTGGTGCATCCCAAGGTGATACACTAGGTCAAATGTACCCCTTGTCTAACAACTCATCCAGCTGCTTCTTCAACTCTTCTAACTCTTTAGGTCCCATCCGGTACGGTGCTTTAGATATAGGTCTCGTCCCCGGTTTGAGCTCAACACTGAAGTCGATGTCCTTCTTAGGAGGTAACCCCGATATCTCATCTGGAAAAACATCACCAAACTCCCCAACCACTGGTATGTTAGCTGCTGACGGCTCCTCCACACACATATCCCTTACATGACAAAGGATTAAAGGACACTTCTTCCTTAAACATGACTTTAAAGTCAGTACCCCGATCAACTTCAGCTTAGATCTTACTACGAACCCCATATATGATACCTTGACTCCCTTAGGTCCTTTTAAAGACACCCTCTTTTCTTGACAATCTATCTTAGCATCATACTGTAACACCCACTCATACCAAGGTACCTTACCAGGACTACCCTCGCATGAAAGGCTGTTACCATCTCGGTTGCTCGAGGTTAGTATATATCAAAAGCAACAGTCCAAACACATTTATTAAAGTACGAGAGTTATAGAAGTTACATTGTCTCAAAATTTAACATAAGAAATATCCAAATGCTAGCAACTACAAAACAACAACTAAGACTCATGACAGTGATAACTAATCCGGCGTGGTGACTCTCCCATGACCGCCCAAGCTCACCAAATGCATCACCTGTCACAATCTGCTCACCATCTCCGAATGGTTCACCACAGATTTTACAAAACAACAACGGGGTCAGTTCTGCATAATTAAAATAAGACAAGTGCATAAAATAACCAGCTGATCATCCTCCGTCCCCGGTCTCCCGATCTCACACAATAACCGACTACACCGAGGTGTGTAGCCCTGCCAGACTACCCATCGCAACAGGTAGCCCACGCCGCCAGTGGGGGAGCGCAGCCAATCCCCACCGAAATCCCGCTCATCAACGAGCAATAACCCTGTCCCTTAATGTACACATCCCTCCCGTGGCGGGTTCCACGGAGGGTGAACTAGGGCGTGAAGCCACTCCCGCAAGTGACTCCACCACAAACATCACAACACCATCACAACCATCACAACACCACCACACCACACTCCCGCGATGATCAGCGAACCACAATCATACAAATTACAATAAAGCATCTCAGATCAATTAAGAACAACTGAGTAGGGAAAACCATACCTTAGAACAATCAGCAAGGAATGCGAGCAAGCAAACTAGAACGGTTCCTCTACGAAGTCTCCGCCTAAACAACAATCACATAACACAATCACTAATTGCAAAACCCCATTTCCTCCAATTCATAATCAAAGACAAACCCTAGAAATATAACCCATTGAATATGAGAATAAGAACTTACCGACGAAGAATAAAGGGAATGAATACACTTGCTAATGATCACACACACTTTAGGGAGAGATTTGGAGAGGATTAGAGCGTCGTTGAGTGATTGTGTTTTGGAACAGTGTAATTAGAAACTGATTTACGTTTTAATATAACCCTAATCATCTCCAAGTCAAACCGCTGAAATAATACCCGTCAGACCGGATACTCGGTCGAGTATAGAGTATACTCGGCCGAGTACCCTCTACTCGGTCGAGTATTCAGCATACTCGACCGAGTGTTCCTGGGCAGTAGCCAAACCAGGATACACGACACCCCTTACTCGAACGAGTAGGCCATACTCGGCCGAGTACCAGCTTAGGAAAACCGTAGTATTACAATCTTCCCTCCTTAAAAAGAACTTCGTCCCCGAAGTTCCAACCCAACCTATAAAATATGGACACCTAACACTAACTCCACCAACCACGCTACTTCCACTATATGGCTCACGATATTATCTCAATTACAGCATAATCTCTCAATGTTAGCTCCATAGTACTATCGAATAACCATAACATAAGTGTTGCCAACTCTATCATACTTCTATACGCTCACTAGCAAACTCGATACCAAGACAATGTTAGAAATCTATATCTCATTACTTAACATATTCATATATGTGATGATTTAATTTAGTCATAAAATTAAATGTTGATCTTATGCATGCAAACAATAATAAAAATAAGGAAGAAATCATCAACCCTTACATTGATATTTCGAATTTTTGGGCACAAGTGAGTTCTCCTACTCACTTGTTCTTGAGCTCTCCAAATATTGGATGAACAAGGACTCAAGTGTAGAATCCCTCCCAAGGATTAATACCCAAGGTAATCTCTTAATAAAATTAATATTATTATTACTAGAACAATATTAATTTTGAATAAAATTGACCAAAATATTATTTTGTTCTCTTAATATTTCGGCTAAGAGAAGGGAGAAAAAGTAAGGATTTTTATCTCTCTAAAATTCTTATTTTAGATGTGTGTATGAATGATACACTAATCTTTTAGTAGTGTATATTGTAAAAATTATGAAAGAAAAACCCATGGTTTTTCCTTCACAAAACCGGGTAGAGGGAGGGTTAAAGAGGGCCAATGCATGAGCAAGGTGCTCTTCACAAGAGGCACTAGGTTTGCATGGCTAGGTTTAGGCAAGAATGATTATGTTTACCACTTAGTTAATCAACATAATATTTTCCTAATACACCTCATTATTTCGGTCATATTAAGATAAAATGGATTCCATTTTATCTTTGTCAATTTGTCACATGTCACATGTCATGTAAAATTGTTATGTATTTTTAACATATTAAAAATCAACGCATTAATAAAAATACGTCATATACAAAATTGACTTAGTAATTCATAATTACTTGTACCAAAATATTTTACCAATTATAAATCACAACATCTTGTATTTATAATAAATTATTCATTCAAATTCAATTGTTTCTTTAAACAATAATTTCATCTAAGTAATAAAACAATTCGATCACTTAGACCGTATCTTATTTAATCAAATTATAATGAGATACGTAAATATTACTTCCAAAATCGTCCGTCAATTTTAAGTAATTTAATAAACCCGTATCGTCATACGATCAATTAAATAATCAATTAAGAGTGTTACACTTTAGGTATGACCTAAGGGGATCAACTGATCACCACCGTCGCACGACAGTAATGTCAAACTCTAGTCAGCCAATCATTACCGATATGTGTGGACCAGTTGACAGTAAAATATTACTTCCCAATTGTATTCTTTAGAATGAGACTTAAACATGTGATCATCATGATCAACAGTTGTGATCGGATTATTGTCGGAGGACACATATTCCAACAATCTCCTACTTGTCCTCGACAAGTGTGCGTCACCAGCAATTCTCTTGTCCTATTACTATCTCCCACTCAATGCAAGGTGTCTTTCAGGTCGTACTTGCAAGTGATCATATCGAGAGTGGTTTCCTCGATTTGGAGAATAACTGATTGACCGGATTTATCTACCGTAGATATCTTCCGAGCGTGGCCACGCATTTCCAGTTTATTGCTCCTCGAGTGGCCCTGAGATATTGTTATAACCCTGACTAGGGGTGGACAATTCCTATCGCACTCATTCCCTTCGACTAGCCACAGCCATCATAACCCAAAATATGCCCATTTGACCCCATTTACGAAGGTCGTAGTAACACAAATCAAAGTTAATCTGAAACTGTGCCATCTTAGGCGAATAGTCTTTAGTCAAAAGAATCGACTCATTAGAATACTATAGTAGCTCTCGCCACGACCAGGCTATATAAATTTGCCAGAACTCTATAAGCGGTCATAAGGCCCGACAAAGTGTTCCTAACAGTCTGCCTATGTCATCGACTAGTCATTCTCATATGACTCCATGGCACTTGAACTTTCCATCAATCGCATCACATTTTAGTCACTTCGAGACATCACCTCATGTAAGTAACTATGGGCGAATACAATGCTAATCCGTGTTCACTTTAATGGGGTTCAATTGTCTCTACAACTCGTTTGGATGTAACAAGGTATAAGGTGAGTTAATAATAACTTAAACGACAAATGTCGACATCACATTCGGGTAGTCAATACCGTATTACAACCTTGTGATGCATATCGTAAGTGTGTAAACACCAGACGATTGCAATGGAAGTTTAACATACCATGTGTCCATGTGTTCAAACTTCTCTAATCGCATTTTCCTTTATACTCATGTTATCTCTCATAGCATGAACCTTACCAAGTACACATATAGGTTCCCAACCTCGGTTTGGGTTCTTTATCTTGAAAGAACTTCCCTTTCGATTATCACATAACCAATGAATTTTGTGGTGAATGATATAACTTCCACTGATCAAGTACTCCACCTACTCACAATGCACTAGGTATGTGTTTTGTAGAGTCTTGCAACAATTGTCAAGATGATTAGCCTAGCACTTCTCACAAGCCCTAGCATATTAGAAAATATTATTTTTGAGTAACTTCTTACTTCAACTAAGTATCTTTCCAAACTTCTTATTTCTCCTTTTAGCTTGAAAAGCTTAGGATTTTCATAAATCCTTACGCGTGTTCGAACTTTAATATGTGCAACTTCTTGACACATAACAGAGTGTTCTGTCCAACACTGAAAACGCTCATCGGTTCTCCTCGAGAATTCATGACGATTCTTCTATGGCTCGCCAATGAATCATCCTGCTCTTATGCATATGATTCATTATTGGACATGTGCATGATTATTCTAATGGCGGAAACATTAGTAACTTTTTAATCATGTCATCAACCATTCTTAGGTTCAATGAATGACCATGACTGCTAATGGCAATTCCATTTTCATTAACATGAATAACCTACGTTCCTCGTTGATTCGATGTGTATATCTCAATACCTATCCAACATCTCATGATGTGATTGGATTCATCATAGTCCATTTTCATCCAGAATTGAAAACTCAAATACTTCTTTGTGAAAGAAGGTATTAGCTCGTCATTCTCAATGGGTAATGAGTTATAAACTTTTACAAGATGATTGCTCCCACTAAATTCCATGCCTTTACATGATAATTTCCAACTCCCACTTAATTCCACATGTTTCGCAATTGACTACTCAATCGAAACATTTCAAGAATTGAAATATATTTTGCTTTGCCAAGTTATTAAGATAAAACCATATATGTTCCCATCATATCATTTCAAAATACCTATTTTGAAGAGGTTTCATCTTAACCTTATGGAAAGAGATTTTAATCTCTAACTCATTCATTTTATAATGATGCGTAGCAATGTCATTAGATTAAATGTGAATTATATCTAATACACGTCCTTCTCAAAATACCCTTTTCGGAAGGAGGTTTAACCATTTCATTTTCATAATGAGGTTAAGTAATGAAATTAGTGTGGTTAATACTTAACTTAGCTCTTGTGGATATCGGCATATCAATATTTGCAACTTCTAGTCATAAATCTCATTTATTTTCTAGGATGCAACTTTGATTCATTTAGGCTCTTAAGTAAATATCAATATTGAAACTATTGGTCAAATGTTGTTCATAAATTAGTAAAAACTCTTGTTAAGACTCTACTTTAGTCATTCTAATTCCAAAACTTTCTTTTGGTCTCCTCATATAGTTATCTTGAGAACATATTCTTTTGATTACTTCACTTGGTCTCTTTTCTCATGTAGATATCATCTATTCGAGACCATAGATCTCATCTATTCGAGTACACTATATAAATAGGCCTGGTATACAAATCATTCTTTAATCATTCTTTCTTGCGTAGATCTCATTTACACAAGTACACAAATTTTGCTTGGTGTTCTTTGTGTCTTCATTTTTCTCCCACTCTATCTTTAGAATAAATACACTAGAGATTCAAAGATAGTTTATGGGACACAAATAATGATTTTAAAGTATAAGGAGGACTATCTCATAGGTTGACTAATTGTTTTAAATTTGATAAGTGTACTTGGTGATTGACATTCCTTTAAGAGAGTTCATCAACTCAATATCACTTTATAATTGATCATACACAAGCCTTAATCTTGTGGACATATAATGAATCCCATCATTATAGTTGTCTATTAGATCACTTTAAGTGAATGATCATATGTTTCTATGAGCAAGCGTATAAAGACGAATTTTAGAACAAGGATAAAATACGATAAAACGGGTGACTTGGGTTGCAAACCAAGCCACCATTATCCAAAATACAACCATTATCCAAAATACATTTCCATGTCGAACACGGAAATCAAAAGGTTCTAAAATCCGAAACATAAATTAAAATAAGACAATAAAAAGCCAAGCTTCATGAAGCTACTCCTAGCTTCTTGATGGTTTCTCAAGCTTGCTTTTCTTTTCCCTTGTCCTTGCTTGGTGGAGGCCCTATTTACAATAAAAAGGGGATACATTATCACAACTTTGTATCACAATACCATAGTTGAATTAGAAACATAAAAGAAAGGATAGTCATTTACCTACTGGAGTGATCTTTCCAGCTTTAATATCACCAAGATATTTGGAACAATTTCTTTTCCAATGTCCAACACCATTACAATAATGGCATTTATCAAGAGGACCCTTCTTGATTTTGGAAGTGCTAGCTTCATAAGTCTTAGCTTTGGTGAAGTGGGAGCTTGCTTCGTACCCTTCTTCCCATTCTTCTTGAACTTCCCCTTGCTTTTGGTGCTTATGTTAAGCACATCCTTAGGTGGGTTAACATTTAACCCCATGTCTCTTTCGGCTTGCACAAGTAACTTGTGCAACTCTTCAAGAGACACGTCCTTGTCTTGCATGTTAAAATTCACCCGGAATTGAACATACGCTTTGACTTTGGATAAGGAGTTTAGAATCCTATCTACAATGAGTTCTTTGGGGATTTCAACCTTTTGAATCTTCAAGGTCTCGATTAGCTCCATCAATTTGAGCACGTGAGGGCTAACCTTTTGGCCCTCTTTAAAGTCGAGATCAAAGAATGCCGCGGCCGCCTCATATTGGACGATCTGCAGAGTTTGTGAAAACATTGTCACAAGCTTGGAATATATTTCATTAGCGGTGCCCATCTTAAAGGCTCTCCTTTGGAGATCCACCTCCATCGCAAAGATCAACACATTTTTCATTGCGGCGGACTCCTTGTGGTAAGCCTCATATGCTTCTCTAGTAGCGGCACTCGACCTAGCATTAGGTTCGGGTGGAGAGGCCTCGGTGAGGTAACGAATCTTGTCGTCACCTTGGGCGGCTAGTTTGAGTTGGGCATCCCAATCGGAGATATTTGACCCATTCTTTTCAAGTTTACATCGATCCATGAAGGATCGGAGCCATGAAGTATTAGTGAGAGGTGTGGCGTTGGTGTTTGGAGTGGCCATTTGTTATGAGAAATAGAATCGGTCTACAAAACAAAATATAGAAGGAATAAAACATATGTCGTTTTCAAAATAATAATAATACTCGTAAAAATTTTAATTTAAACAAGTTTTATTGCATTTATCTAGTGAACTCTACCCAACTTAGATAAATGATTCCAAGACCCAAATTCATATTAACTTGGGCACGGTGTGGCCGATGAAACCCTTATCAATATAACTCGGTGGATTAACTCTTTAATCGATTCTACTTTTAGAACTCTTGGTCGATAAAATTACATTGATATTTATCTTTAGCCCAAAACACATCCGACAAGGGCACAGTGTGGCCGATAAAACCCTTATCAAAAACTTTTGTTGAGTTCAATCCAAATTTCGAATAAATGTGTCCATGATCCAAACCCACATTAACTTGGGCACGGTGTGGCCGATGAAACCCTTATCAATATGAATTCGGTGGATAGACATTTATCACCCACTTCCCTTACGTAACAAGGTTTGTACCCCGGTTTGGCCGAGTGCACTCCCTCACGAAATAGGTTTTCATGGTTTCTACTTTTTCATAAGGCTATGTCTCAATTGATTATTTTAGCGAGAGGTCATGTCAATTTATTATCTATCACGTTTTAAGTGAACTAAAGCGGTGAACTACGATAATTCTAATTGACACGGTCGATAAACTCGATTAAAATATAATGCATGTTTTAGTTGTGGCGATTTAGCGATGCATGCAACATATAAATAAAATGCAAAGCATAAATTAAATCCTAGTATGGCCTTCCTAAAAAAGAAAATCTAATTAACTATTACATATTTGGAAACCAACTCCATTGGTCCCTTGAACTTCGGTTGAGGCACGCATCTCGAGGTAACATCGTCTTTATGTATCGTCTTCCTTGAGTGACACCGTCTTCAAGGAACTCCGAAATAATTAAATTACATAACAAATTACATAATTTCCTATTATACATTTGTAATTAAATAAAAATAAATCTATTAAATTACGAAACGGTGATACGAGATCACAATAAATTACAACCGAATCGATATTCCCATACATTTCGGGTAATACCAATTAAAAACTAAGGCCATACTAAGTACAAATTACATAATTCAAAAATTACATAAAATAAAATTATGACAATCATAAATAAAATGCAGCATTATAATATGTATGAACATGCCCAATTTTATGCTAAATCGCCTTTAAGGAGCCAATATCGTATATTAATCGGTTTTTACGGATTTGCGTGATTCAACCTTTTAAAATCACAATAAATTACATAAAATCATATTTATGCACAAGTTAATTACCCTAACCAACTTCGGACTCAAAATTAGTCTCCACTAACTATTTGACTATAATTAACTTATATTTCTTAAAATTGTTCATTAATGGACTCAAAATTACAATAAAATGCCATAAACTCCAAATAAATCATAAAAATTTCAAATAAATTCAAAATTCAAAATTTAAACTCATGAACATTCTGGAAAAATTCCATGACACTCATAATGTTCAAAAACTTAGGATAAAAATTTTGAAATTTATCGGGAAAAACAATGTTGCGGTTTATCGGATTTATCAAATATTATCATAAAAATATGAGAAAAATTATATTTATAAACTTTTCAATTTTAGATCTGGAAAAGGTAATAAAATGCAACATGTGACGTTTTTCCTTAGTCATGAAGTATGTTTTAGCAATTATTCACTAATTAAAGTCACTATTTATGCTATTTTTCATCAAAAATTCATAAATCATGCATAAAGACTTCATTAGAGCCTATTATTTTACACACATCTTGTAAAATTGCATGTGACAACATACTTAATTTCTATGAACATATTCGAAATTTATCTCATATTAACCTATTTTTCATTTAAATTCGATTTTTATCATGAAAAATCCATATTTCGAGCATAAAAACTCCAAAAATTATGAAAATTTACAGGTCATCTAAAACTAATATATGTGAAAACATATCCAAAAATCACTGGAAAATTAGATGTTTAGCTAATTTTAGTCCGAAAATGACATTTTTTATCATAAAATCACATTTTTAATGCCATTATCATATAAAATGAACAATAAAAATCCATAAATTAACCAAAATATCCTAAATAAATTTTAGGATCAGAAACTTTAACATGCATAATTTATTTCGTGATATATCATAATAACACAAATTTAGAAGTTTTATATGTTAATCGTATAACTCGGAAAAACTATAACCGATTTGCATGCAAACAACCTAAGGCTCTTGATACCGCTTGTTAGAAATCTATATCTCATTACTTAACATATTCATATATGTGATGATTTAATTGAGTCATAAAATTAAATGTTGATCTTATGCATGCAAACAATAATAAAAATAAGGAAGAAATCATCAACCCTTACATTGATATTTCGAATTTTTGGGCACAAGTGAGTTCTCCTACTCACTTGTTCTCGAGCTCTCCAAATATTGGATGAACAAGGACTCAAGTGTAGAATCCCTCCCAAGGATTAATACCCAAGGTAATTGAATGTGTGTGGGGGTGTGGTTGTGTCCTAGTAATAGGACTGCCTACGTATTCGCGTGTTTGCGAAATAAAACCAGATCGTAGTTCTGAGTGTGTTCCTAAGAGAGATGTTAGGACCTTGAAGTGATTTTGAGGTGTATGGTTGTGTCCTTGAAGGACTGCCTACGTATTCACGTGGAGTGAAATCAAACCAGATCGTAATTCTGAATGTGTGTGCCTAAGCGAGTTGTTAAGACCTTAAAGTGTGAGGGTCATGACGGTAAATTTCGTTTGGTGACTCGAGAAATTGATTTGAGATAGTTCCCCTCGATCATGAATCGAAGAGGTGTAATTTGTAAAAATGTTCCTTATCATGTGAGGACAGTAAAAAGTGGACCCTAAGGGTAGATTAGGTACGTCCCGTTCTCGGTAGCAAAGCATTCGAGGACTCCGTATCTGGGTCAGGGCGAAAATGGCTTCGGCATTATGGAATGTGGAGCTCGGTAATAATAGGTTTGTTTGACATATAAAAATCTGGAGTTTGTATTTTGTGGTGTTTAAGCCGATGGGTTACGGCTTGTAATGTGGTGCGGAATGGAGTCTCAGGCTTGATGTGGCCTCAGCACGAAATGGTTGGTAAACAAATGTGGGATCAGGAACCCATGTTTGGACCTTAAAGGTTAAGGTGTGATATTACGAGCTTGAGGGAAATCCTCAAAAGCCTATATATGTCTCCCTGTAGCAGTCTCTAGAAGGACTTAGGGGTGAAGCAGTGTTGGTTATGACCTTGAGGGGAATCCCCAAGATCCTAGATAGGTTTCCCTATAGCAGTCTCTGGAAGGACTTAAGGGTGAAGAACGGTTGGGTTTGTTGTTAGTTGATGAGTCTTGAGCTATCATTTCAGCTCTTTGACATCAGGTTTTGGTATTTTTTTGTTTTGCACTTGTTGATCCCGGAGTTTGGAGGGAAGAAACGTTGGTCAAGGGCTTTGGACTTGTTGATCCTGGACTTGGTGTTTTGGACTGACTGGTTCGAGATTTTGTGTGTTGGATTTTTTCTTTGGGTTTTGGCCTTTTGAGAAAAGGGTTTCAATTTTGTTTTGTTTTTGTTTTGGCTTGGGGAATGGGTATTTGCTTGGGCTTTTGATTTTGGCCTTTCACTTTGACTTTGAGTGAATGGCTATTGGCTTGGGCCTTTGATTTTGGCCTTTCGCTTTGACTTTGGGTGAATGGATATTGGCTTGGGCCTTTGATTTTGGCATTTCGCTTTGGCTTTGGGCGAATGGATATTGGCTTGAGCCTTTGATTTTGGCCTTTCGCTTTGGCTTTGGGTGAATGGATATTGGCTTAGGCCTTTGATTTTGGCCTTTCGCTTTGGCTTTGGGTGAATGGCTATTGGCTTGGGCCTTTGATTTTGGCCTTTCGCTTTGGCTTTGGGTGAATGGATATTGGCTTGGGCCTTTGATTTTGGCTTTTCGCTTTGGCTTTAGGTGAATGGATATTGGCTTGGGCCTTTGATTTTGGCCTTTCGCTTTGGTTTTAGGTGAATGGATATTGGCTTGGGCCTTTGATTTTGGCCTTTCGCTTTGGCTTTGGATGAATGGCTATATTGTTTTTTGCCGTCCTTCATTCGAGGAAGGTAAAGGTTCAGACGGGAATGTGCCTGTTGGAGAGAGGTTGATATTTGGTGATGGGGTGTTTTTGTGGGGAATGGGCTTGCCTTCCATCATTGACATGAACAAGGAGATGTTCTTGTTTGTTATCTAGGTTCGTCATAGGATCCCTTTGATAGAAGCTCATTCTAAATTGGGTGCTATTGAAAGGTTTCTATTGCCAGACATGGAATAGGTAAAGAGAATGGACACGGAGTTTTGAGTCCTCTGCTTACTCGGTACTGGACGCCACTCGAGTGTACTCGCATTAAATTGGAACATATTGTTTGTTTTAAATCATTTCTCAAATCAATTCTCGTTGTCAACGGGAAATGGTAAAGGGGAGAATATATGATAGCTGGAGATTGTGCTTTTATTTAGATAAATAAGAGGTTAGCACAAACTCGATGGATACATGTAACTCATGGGGACAGCCCCCAGTTGTCACTTAGGAATAAAAGGACAGACACTAGGATAAATATGAGAAAGCCTAAGACTCGGACTTGGACTCAGACTCAATCGTAGATACAGACTCCTAATCATCATCTTCCTCCTTGAAGGTCTCCTCCGTAACATCCAGCAGCTTGAATGTCTGGTCTTGAGCATTGACCCACTTGAGGACTTCACTCTCGTTGTTTGGGACGCCGGAAGGATAAGATCCTAGAAGGTTGTCCTGTTTATGAGGGGTAAGGCGTCCATGGGGACCACTCTTTTCCATTAAATGATTTAGGGTTGATATAGACAACCTGCCATAATCGAGCATGTTTTGGATGATATGTTTGAGCTTCCAGCACATCTCTATGTCGTGCCCATTACCCCTATGGAATAGGCAACATTGGGAACCGTCCCAAAAGCGGCCTCTTTTCTTGGGTGTATGATCTGGAGTGGGGCCAATCGGTTGGATTAATTCTTCAGAGACAAGCACTCTAAAAGCAACGGCATAAGGTATGCCCAAGTCTGAAAATTGTCTTTGCGGGTGTGTGGCTCTTTCTGGCGAAGGCTCCACAAATTTTACTTCGGTAATGCGAAAGACTTGCTTTTCGGGAGGGGTCGCAGATGTTGAACCTCCTTTAATGATTTCATCGATGCGAGAAATTTCTGTTGATAGGTCCTCGACGCTTTTGATGTTACAACCCTTCAAACGGGATGCATAATTTTTTCAAGGCGATCAATGACATGTTTAACTAAAGCCTCATCTCCTTGTTGATAGGATGGCGTTGAGTCTACCTTTCTCCTTTTTACCAAATGATTGGCAGAATACTCACCTTCTCGATCACCCAAATCGATGAACTTCCTATTAGGCCGCCCAAGTTCTTTATCTGGAGTGGTTAAGAGTAAGGTGGAAAACCTGCCATCCTCAATTCCATCTTATATGGCGTGCTTGAGCTCGTAGCACATTTCAGTTTTATGTCCCTTGCCTCTGTGATATCGACAATATGCGTAGCCATTCCAAAATTGGGTCATGCTTTCTGGTTTTGGATCCGGAGTGGGACCAATAGGTTGTAGTAATCCTTCTGAAGAAAGTATCCTCAGAGCGGTGGCATATGTTATTCCCAGATCTGTGAATACCCTTTGTCGTTTTCCCATGGTTCCAACGTAGGTGTTTTTTGGGATGTTTTTGTGCGTTTTGTTTTTGTCAATCCTGGGCGGGAGCAGGATTTGGTTGTTGTCAATGGGGGAGTTTTGGGGATGTCGCTTGATATTTTGAAGGGTATTTTGGTGAGGCAATTTCATGTTCTTTGTTGGTGGGTTCTTGGGTGTGGGGACCATCAGACGATTACTCATTTTCAGCATTTGTTTGTTGGTGAATTGGGTGTTGGTCTTCTCCCTGGTGGTCAAGTTCATTTTCGGCATTACCAATCGTTTCCCCAAATTAGCTACTTGAGTGTTCAAATCATCGATAGCCACTCGCAGCTTTGAGAATGTGTTGTTGATGGAGACGGAGATCATGGGTATGTCACTTTGTAGTCCATCTTCACTAATTGCACGAATTTTCTCATCGTCGGGAGGAAGGAGATGAGAGCAACCCAAGGAAAGTTCCTGACTGTGTCCAATAGGGTTTTCAGGAGGGTTGTTTTTGTTGTTGGCAAGTAGCCGGCTTTCAAGGAGTTTAACCCTTTGCTCAATATCAGAAGAGGTAAAATTCCCGGTTATCATTTTTTCCTCAACTTGGGATAGACGAGTGCTCAAGTCTTCCACGGTAGCTAGGAGTCGAAGGACCACGTTGTTGGTTTCAGCAGAAGTCATGGCGGATGAAGGTTGATCAGCTTCTTGAGTTTCTGGTTGATGATTGAATGGCACCCAAGGGATTCCTATTTGACATAACGATAGGCGTTATAACCTGTCTTGGCAAGGTATTGCACAAACAAAGGCAAGTGCGACACATATGTATGAAAGGCAGTTATGTCGTGAAGACGAGACGGTGTGACTAGGTTATGAGTTCATTAAAGATCGTGAATGACCTCTTGTGTTTGAACTCTTGGTGCATGACGTTGAATTTAGACTCGAGTGTCGACTTTGGCATAGTGATGCCTAGACAGACGACTTCTGTCTCAGTTTGGATGTGTGTTGCTGGCATGATGCCATTGGACAAGACATGTACACAAACTTGACCTTTGACCCGTAATGTAGGGGAAATATGGGTTTAATGCCCGAGAGGTTTCGACTCTGCTAACGCCATTGAAGATGTCTCGAAAATTAGGCGACACGACCTACACCAGAAGGTAGGTACTAACTTCGGCGGAGACTCGACGTTATCTAGACGACTTGACTTGAAATCGACTGGGCTCTAATCAACTCGAGGCTGAATTGGAAAGGTGGACTGAATTTTCAAAAAGGTTCATTTGTCGTTTTATGGACGGTTTCCGAAGATTAGGGATCTCCGAAAGTCGATCAGTTGAAGAGTTGTCTTAAGTTTGTTTTCAAAAGACGGTTTGAGTTTGAGTTTGCGGCGGCTTTGAAAACAATGTGTTGTTTCCGAAGACGGTTTTTGAAATCCCGAATCACCGATTTGAAAATCGAGAGTTGGAGAATTTGGAATCGTCATCACAATGGCCATGAAAACAGTTAAACTTGTTTTCAAAGGATTTAAATTGGACTGATAATTTGAAAACGGTTAAATTTGTTTTCAAAATGATTTGAAATTGGATTTGAAATTTGAAAACGGTTAAATTTGTTTTCAAAGATTTGATTTTGAATTGAAATTTGAAAACGGTTAAATTTATTTTCAAAGGTTTGAAATTTTGAATTTGAAATCTGAAAACGGTTAAATTTGTTTTCAAAGATTCGACTTTGGATTTGAGATTTGAAAACGGTTAAATTTGTTTTCAAAGATTTGAAATCTGAAAAAGGTTAAATTTGTTTTCAAATGGTTTGATATTGGATTGAAATTTAAAAACGGTTAAATTGGTTTTCAAAGATTTGATTTTTGATTTGAAATTTGAAAACGGTTAAATTTGTTTTCGAAGATTTGATTTTGAATTGAAATTTGAAAACGGTTAAATTTGTTTTCAAAGGTTTGAAATTTTGAATTTGAAATTTGAAAACGGTTAAATTTGTTTTCAAAGATTCGACTTTGGATTTGATATTTGAAAACGGTTAAATTTGTTTTCAAAGATTTGATTTTGATCTTGAAATTTGAAAACGGTTAAATTTGTTTTCAAATGGTTTAAAATTGGAAATTACGAGGATTGAATTCGTCATTACGACGGGTTAGAAAACCGTTTTAAACTTTGAAAGACGGTATGTAAATCGAATTGTGAGAATTGAAATCGTCATTACGACGGCTTAGAAAAGCCAAATTTGATTTCGAAAACGAGATTTGAAATTTGGAAAGTTGCGCGGTTTGAAATCGTCATCATGACGGTTTGAAAAACGTTTTTGTTTGAAAACTGATTTCGAATTTTGAAAATTCGAGTGTAGATTTCGTCATTACAACGGCGTAAATAGGGCACTTTGAGAATGCAACGGTCGGTGAAAGACCGAGGTTTGAAACGGCCATTACGACGATGTAAAAGAGTATTTTGAAATGGTTTGTGAAAACCAAGTTTGAAATCGTCATTATGACGGCATAAAAAGGTGATGCAACGGTCGGCGAAAGACCGAGGTTTGAAACGGTTGTGAAAAACCGAGTTTGAAAATCATCATTACGACGACATGAAAAGGTGTATTTGAAATGGTTATAAAAACCGGGTTTTTGAAATGCCCATTATAACGGCATAAAAAGGTGCTTTGAAACGGTTGTAAAAACCGGGTTTGAAAATCGTCATTACGACGGCATAAAAGGTGTGTTGGAATGGTTATAGAAAACCGAGTTTGAAAATCGTCATTACGACGGCCTAGAAAGGCGTTTTGTAATGGTTATAGAAAACCGAGTTTGAAAATCATTATTACGACGGCCTAGAAAGGCGTGTTGTTTGAAATGCAACGGTCGGCGAAAGACCGAGGTTTGAAATGGCCATTATAACGGCGCAAAAAGGTGTTTTTGAAAGTTTGAAAATGACACGGAAGGACTTATGATCACATAACACATAAGCACTCGCAGTTTAATTATATTATGCATAATGCTGACACGGGTTTTGGCTTAAAGGGTGGGTTACACACCAAGCAATCAAACCCCAATTTTCGAGAGGGATACTAATCCAAACAAAATGTGTAAGGAGGGTGCCCTAGCCCCATGCTCGAAAGTGATGAAAGCTCTTTGACGAAACAGAAATGTGTGACGTCAACGGTATGCTTGACTCAATCGGAATTCGAAACGCGGGGATGAGAAAACTCACGCCGACGAGACGAGCCAATTGGTCGATAAAGGTTAGGTTGTGGGCCCGGACAAGGAACCCGACTTATGACCGTAATATCAATTAATGCACTTTAACCACGAACTCGTTCGAGTTTCACCTCTAAGGATCACAAAGACACAAGTGTCGTAGTTTCCCCAGCGGAGTCGCCAATCTGTGGACATGGGCCACAGGCCGGTCTGTGGATTTGGGCCACCTACCGATCTGCGGTCACGGGCCACCTACAAGCCAAGCCAATCTGTGGGCATGCAGCGGTGTTTTGAAAGCCACGCTCGGCGGCGTAAAAATGCTTTCGACCGGATCGCTTTAGATCGGTCGGTTTCGTCTCGGTAAAGGTCTCGAAACGATTAGAGATGTTCGGAGTCGCCACCAAGCATTTGTGGGATGCTTGGAACCCGTTCGAAATCAACTTTATACCTCGGTCAAACGAAGCACAAAGCAGTGTTTGACATAGGTACTAAAGATAAGGACTCGTCCCCCTTTTAGCATTCTATGCCTAAATTGACTCTCGTACGCCCTGGATAAGGCCATCCACTACCCAAAGGTTCTGAGTAAGGGTACGTATTGGGGAGCCCTTTAATCGGACACCCAATCCCGCCCGCGTTAGCGGCCTCTACTGATCGATCGTGGTTGTTTAAGTGCAATAGTTGATAAAACGGTGTAAATGCATGAATACACATCCAAAAGTGTTAACCTAACATGTGAGCTTTCTAAGCCGGTTTGTTAATCCAAATATCAAGCATAAGATGTCAAGTTGGATTTATGGTTGATTTGCATGTGAGAACGGAAATTAAACATCCATTTACCAAATTCGGGTTATGATGCTTAACAGGATCCATTTGTTTGAAAAAGGGTGTCAAATGACAAAGTGTAAAAACGTGAGCTTGTCAATCTGATCCGTCATGTATTCGGATTAACCGTAATCGGGATCGTCCTAGACAAGTGCTAAAAACGAGGTAGAACAGTGCCAGGCAGCCCTGTTAAGGCGCGAGCCTATTGGCGAGGTAAGGGGCTCTGCCTACGTTTTGAAATATGAAAGCAGAGGGCCTCCTAGGGCGCGAGCCATGAGGCGAACCAAGAGACGTCTCCTGGTTGTTAAAAAGGTTGTTTAAAGCCGTTTTTTGTGATTAATGATTTGCATGTTTGGTTTGCATGACTCGGAATAATTACTATTATGTTAGTAATATTCGTTATCGGATTTGCAAGTTTTAAAAGTATAGTTTACAAATAAAAATGTAAAATGCTTGATTTGAACGAATCATGTTAAGTTCATTTCTTTGTAATTAGTCAAGTTAATCATCGTACTCGGATTAAACCGACATGGTATAAAGAACCAAGGATGATTATGAATTATGACTAACATATTTGCAAATGTAAACAAATGAGAAAAATGGTAAATAAAAGAAAAGGGTGTTAAAATACCCATTAAAATGTAATTAACCAATAATATCATCGAGTCACGGAATAAACCGTCATGGTATAAGGAACCAAGGATGATTTTTGTAATGGTCAAAATATGTTTATCATAAAAATGATTTGAAACATTTGAAATGGTAAAAACCGTAAAAGGAATGAAGTAAAAATAAAAGAAAGTGTTGGAGGAAAAACGAGAACAAACACGGATGAGTCTGACCCGAGACCCACAAGAGGCGCGAGCCACTTTGCATAGCAAAGGGCTTCTGTCTCAGGCAAAAACTCGGTTTTGGCTCGTCTAACCTATATTTGAATCGTGTTATGCATTGTTCATGCTTATAAACTCATTAAAACAGTAAAGACATGAATTAAAGTAAGATATTTACACCCTCAAACTTATGTATTTTGATGTTTGCGTGGTAGATGACTTTAGAGACGGTTTTCTCGTTGTGACTACTCGCGATCAAAGAAGTTTAAAAGAGTGCCTTAGAAAAGGATTTGGTTTTGAAAATATGTTGAAAATATGATAATTAAAACATGTTGATTAATGTTGAGTTGGTCGAATGGGTCGGTCGAATGCACGGCGACGGTACCAAACAATATGTGTAAGGCTTGTGTTTACGATCGGTAGGTCGTAAACACGTGTCGATTTTGTGACTTAGGAAGTCGAGTATAGAAGTTTAAGGGAGAAGGAGGGGGCGGACTCTCGCGTGAGGATTGTAGTGTGTGATGGTTGGTATTTATAGAGAAATGTGGGGTGGTAGGTCGGTTGTGTTTGCTTAGAGGCTAAGCAGACACCTGCTTTAGGCGCGAGCTACCTCGTGATGGAAAGGGGTGTATTGTCCCTTTCAATTTGGACGTGGCCTATTCTCCATCCATTATTGATTTGTGGTAATCAAATAGGATAACGTGTAACAATATGGACATTTAATAAGATGATTTTGGTGTTACTTGAGGTAGGTGTTTTGTGTGCTTGACTCAGGTTTGACCCGTGTGAGTCGGGATTTAAATTTGGAGTCGGTTTTTGGCTCGGTGTCGGTTTTGACTCTAATTAGGGTCATTTTAATGGAAATGACATGATAAAAACATTCATGGCATTATTTTAGACATTCGAGATATGGTTTGACTCAGGTTGACTCGAGTTGCGGGTTTCTGAGTCGGTTTTGGGTCCGAAGACAGTTTTAACTCTAAATAGTGTTATTTTAATGCAAACGAAGTTAGAAAACCATTTATGAAATCATTTTTCATATCCGAGTAGTGCATTAAACCGTCTCATGTATAGCCAATCCACGCACGCATATTAAAAACACGTTACAGTCCGATCATCATCGGGTGGTTTTTGAAAGGTGCAGATACTGGGTATCTACACAAGCAATATAATTTCCTTGCAAACAAAATCGAATAAACTTTCTGTAATTTTCAATCGAGTATTATTTTGCTTTGCATTTCGAAAATCTTTGAAAAGTCATGCCTTCTAAATTGCAATTATTTTTAAGAATTACGTTATTGGATTATAGTACTTAGATTCGTTTCTTATACGTTTAATTGTGTGAACATCAAAAGAAAAATCAAACATTTTCTTGTTAACGTAAGATTGAGTCGATTATTTTACGATACTCATTTGAGCTACAACTAGAGTTAGTTGTACGAGTGGGTTAGTTATTTTGGAATCCGTAGAAAGATACTAAAATAATTAATCGAGAATAGTGGACGTAGATTTCGACTTGTGAGACTAAACCACTTCAAAAACCCCTCGTGTCTCGTTCATTTATGTTTTCGTTTACTTTCAGTTATTTATATTCTGCACCATTGATTGATTAGTTAAGTTTAATCGATAAACATTGAACGATCAATTAATCTACCACGTACATACATACAATCGAAAAAGTTGGGTACAGGTTTCAATACTCAATCCCCCCCCCCCCCCCCGGTCCCCCTCCTTAAGTATTTCGGATCAATAGACTCTTCAATGTAACATGCAACGCAACATATCAAAATACGACTCATTATAAGACACACTTCCCAAACATGTCGTGAACATCCATTCCTCCATAATCTCGACTCTCGAGTCGTCACAAACCAACATCATGTTATAATGTACTTCCGGCCACATATGAGACTCGCCAAAATCCTCAAATACCAATACGATGCAATACGACTCATATTATGAAAACAATTATGAAGGACACACTGACAAGTATACACATTATCAAAACCGAGTAGGATAGACCTACTTTTTAGCAATCTCCATTAGCTAGTCGAATCTGACACGATTCCGTCTCATGAAACCGTCTCATCATATACAAATCACACAATACGTACTTTCACAATACATCCTACACTATCTTACAAAACAAAACCCCTTATTATTACCCATATTACTCATACTAATTACTAAATTATCCACCCATAACAAAAACCCCCAAAAGTTAAGGTTCATAAGAAATAGAAAAGAGTAGATCACAACTTACAAGGTGAAAGAAAGGGAGGATAAGGTGAGCAATCGTCTAATCCAAGCTTGAATCCCATTAAAGGGTGTTTAGGAGGGTTTTAGAGAGAAAGGAGAGGATTTGGAGTGATAAGGAGAAAGTATGAAATGATTTAGGGTTAGGGGAAATAAGATCACGACTTGGGTTTTATCGCGCACTGATGAGCTGCACTCGGTCGAGTGCGGAGTCCACTAGGCCGAGTGCCACTCACTCGGTCGAGTACAACTGTACTAGACCGAGTACCACACAATCGATCGAGTACAACTCGTACTCGACCGAGTTCCACCTACTCGGTCTACTGAACTCTTTACTAGGTCTCGTAAAGGTTATACTTGGTCCACTACAACGCTATGTCTTACTCATGAATGGTCTCTCGTCACTCCTAAGGGTCCTCTCACGCATCTCAAGGCTCCTTTGCGGATCTCAAAATATCCGGGTATTACAATTTTCCCTCCTTAAAAATGAACTTCGTCGCCAAAGTTCACCTCACTCTCCTTTCCGGCACTCTCTCAATTATCATCCCGTCTCAATACCGATTCTCAAGTCTCTCTCTTTTCTAATCACTCGAGGTTCTTTGTTCTGCTCTCATGCTCTTATTTCATCATTCCTTTCCTTAATTTCCAAGCTCTTATATCCACTAGTACTCCCTCTAAAAGGGAACTTTGTCCCGAAGTTCACCGCTCAATATCATGAACACTCTTCTGATCCACCTAATAGAATCCCTAATTAGTAAGTTTTCGGGTTAAACACACTCCCTTTCTACTAATGATGTCTCATAATCAACCTCATACGATGATAATACCGTCTATATAACTCTCCCCCTATGGTTTCCCAAAAGGTCAAGGTACAAGGTCAAACTCAACGTTTGTATTTGACACGGCTGTCGCAACCTATCAAAAATAAAGCCGAGGGATCTCTAACTAATGCAGCTAGGGAAATCGGGATCGAATCCACAGGGAGGTTATGTTGCTATATACTTGCTAATCTAAGTCTGTCGGTGTCACAAGATTGAGGTTTTGATTGGAAACTAAACTAAAACAACGATAAATAAAGAGTCTAGCAGTAAAGGAAAGAGACTAAGATTGTCGGTTCATCAATGAACGTCAGATAATTGCAGCTAAGGTCACAGATCAATCACATGTATCAGTCTAAGGGGTATTGAAAAGGTCCTTCCGGCCCGCTATTCACCCTAAAATACTACTAACTTAGATTCCGCCCTCATTAGAGTATCCTAAAGAATTGTAGCAGGTCTCACTCCTTCCAATCTTCCGATCTAGGCCAGAGTTTGCCAAAAACAACTAGAACAATTATGCGCATTAACCGTCTAATCATCATTAAATGCTACTTATAAAAACAAAGACATGATAACAACAACAGATTTGCAATCCTATTTAGCAACTATCGTCTATTCATTGATTCCCCTAAATCCTAGCGAGAGGATTAGCTAAACATGATTGAAACAATAGAACTAACTGTAACGATTGCAATAACTAAATCAAGCATATTATAAAGAGAACTAAATAACAACAACATAAACTAGTTAAAGAACAATTAGAGAAGAACAAGGATTAAGGGAGTAGAGATTAAGAGATGCAAGGAATAATAAAAACTAGAATTAAACTAAAGAATAAAGGGGGAGAAATTACAGAGTTTAGATCCATAGAATAGCGAGAGGGAACAGCGTCGTACTAAAACTAAACTAATCTACTGATATCTCGTGGTTTCCCCTCAATGACCTAACAATCTCTTATTTATAAGAGATAATTATTATAAGATAAACTAAGATAAATTTAAAAGGTCTCGACTTGAAATATGCCACGTCAGACTTGATTTGCTCGATCGACCAACTATAAGTTAGTCGATCGAGAGGTATCTTCCCAAAAAGCTTTCGATCGAACAGTAAAGTGCTCAAAAGTGGCCGATCGAATACTTAAGTGCTCGATCGAGTAGATTAGGTGGTCGATCGAGTGGTTAAAGGGGTCGATCGATTAGATTAACCCTTCGATCGAGCAATGTTCAGCGCGTAATTCCTGCTTTGCGCACTGAAATTCAACTGGCCGCCATTTCTTCGTTACTTGTCGAAAACAAGCGATTTTCATGGCGTTGGAAATCTAAAAGGATAAGATTTCACCTACAGTTAGAATCACTTGAATATCAGTTGTAGAACTCGAGATATGGCTCTTCAAAATAGGCACTAGTAATTTGAAGCTCTTCCTTTACTCGCCTAGCTACCTTGCTTCTACGCGCATCACCAAATAGTAGTTTCCAAGCTCCAAATCAACTCATCTCCTAAATGCACGCATAGGGACATGTTCTAAGCTTGATTCCACTTCTCTTTGGTTTATTCCTGCAAATAGGACAAGAGAAACCAAAGTAGACAATTCAAGGGACATTTGTAGCTTAATACTACGAAATATGCATAGAAATGCGTGCAAATACGGTACAAAAAGTATATATAAAATGCACGCATCAAACCTCCCCAAACCAAACCTTTGCTTGTCCCCAATCAAACTATATGCAACTAACTAATGGAACGGAGTGAAACTCAGAGCTAGCTACAAATCGTCCACCTAAACCAGTTTAATGCAATAAATTAACAAAATAGCAACAATGTCAGATGCAAACGAGTTATGTAGATGTTTATGAAAATAGCTGAACCGTCGACCTTGCAAGACCTTCAAAATTGGACTCTCACGGGTCACTCTCTCTCAATGAAGCAAAGGGTACGCATATAGATGTAAGAGAGAAAGAAATATAGTCGCTCACGTAAACTACGACCTACATAAACATGCATGCAATCTAATATGATAGACAATTCTAGCTACCGTGCACATACACTCCATCCAATCAAGGTCCTATCATATGCCGAGTGCTTACAAAAGATTTGGAAAGTGAGATAATGGGTAAGAAGGGGCAAAATTTTTTGGAAATGTGGAGGTATAAGCCAAGAAAGTAGCCTAAACAAAACCAATAATACAACATCCCGCTTCTAATCCATCTAAAAACATAAGCACAATTGCCTTTATTCGGCATAAAAACTCACTAAACCAAATAATAACAACTCCGCATGAGATATAATAAGAGCATAGAAGCAAAACCGATATTATTCAAACTCTTTTTCATTTTTTCCTTTTCTTTTTCTTTCGGTTTTTCTGTTTTTTTTCAACTTCCTCCTTCTCCAAATCTACCAACTCCCAACTTTTCAATGCAAACCAAATTTGGCACAATGAACAATATACCCGCAAAAACAAACTAAACTAGCTTGACATGGCATGCTGTGTTTAGGCGTAGTTAAGGGGTCAAAAGGCAAATTTGACTAAATATGGAGTTAAAGGGTAAAAATGGAAGAAAAGGGAATGTAAGCACCTCCCTGCATATGACATCAACCACTAACCCGGATATATGCAGGCAAAAAGCAATTGAATTTCATACTTATGCATTTTAATGTTACATGTTATGCAAGGAGTGACTACTCACAATCCTACATGAAACTGGTCATGGATGACACCAGTTTATACGGCTCTAAATCCTTAGAAATTATAAGTAGGTTGCCAAAGACTCAGGTCAAGTCTATTCGTTAAGCTAAATTTTAAACAAAAACTCGTAGATTATGCAAAAGACGTACTAAAAGAGGTTAGTTTATGCAAGGCTTAAGCAAAATGACTAAGTGTAGTGCAATTTCGTCATCGGAAACTACCGTTCCGACTCAACCTATATGCAAAAATAAACGTGAAATTTTGAATTTTTTGACTTTTTTTTAAATTTTTATGGGATTTTTTATTTTTATAAAAACTAAATAACAATGCGTACAAAAAATTAAACGTGATAACAGAAATGCAATAAAAATAATACGCAGACACAGATATGGATGTATATATCCTCCCCAAACCAAACTGTACAATGCCCTCATTGTACTCAATAGCTTACAACAGCAGCAAAAGAGGAAAGGGAAAATGCAAACTAAAGGAAATGAAGGAGATAAAGAGCTAAGAAACTCACAAAATAGCGTGACATAGATGGACCTCCCCAAACCAGCCATCAACTAACATGGGAGGTCAAAGTCGTCGGATCAACACTAAATGCGCAAACATAAGGTAGGATTGTACCTGCAGATATGCAAATAACGACCACAAATGCTACCGAAACCAAGTCTAAAATGTTTCGCAGTCTATCGTCGATAAAACTAATTATTAAACACACAAAACTAAGCAAAAGAATGTCTAAGAAATCCAAACAAAACATGAAAATCCGGGTTGCCTCCCGGTCAGCGCTGGTTTCCGATAGGTCCCAGCTCGACCTTCTTTTCTTCATCCACCCGTGCAAATCAATGGCCCACAACAAGGCTTCTGACTAAATGCGGTCCCTTCAGCATCCATGATTTTCACTTTTGGTCGCCACAGCACAGCATCGGAAGAATAGCGACTCTTTACAGCATCAACTACGCCACGTCTTCTCTTGGCTTTATCCCACGCCCTCTTCTTATGTGGGATGGAATCTTCAAATCCTTCTCCCGGGTCTTTTAACCTGTCAAGACCTGTATAAGAAGAAACAAGATGATATTCCTCCAACTTGCTCCCAAACTGGGGCGGAGGCGTCAAATCAACAGCAATATATGATTTAACGGAAGGATTAGAAAGAACCCCATCGGGATCAATAAAAGGAATAGGATTACCTCCAATTGGATAGGATTGGTCTTCAATTACCTTCTTACCGTCATCCGGTATAGGCGTAAATGACGAGTCAACACTGTTCATAGCCAAATAATTCGATCGATAATGAGTAGTGCTCGATCGAAGGGTTTCTTCACCAAAACTACTCGATCGAATAATGCTGACCGTTCGATCGAGGTCTTGTTCCTCAGCAGTGCTCGATCGAACAGTGTAGGGTGTTCGATCAAGGTCTTCCTCGTACAAACTGTTCGATCGAATGTTGAACTCTATTCAATCGAGCTGTCCCTCATATAATTCATTCGATCGAACACTATAGCTAGTTCGATCGAATTTTTGTTGATGTACAGTGCAGAAATCTTCGTAGGATGCTTCATTTTCAACTAAATCTTCGAATTCCGAGTCCTACATATCATCATCGTCAATAGGCAACTCAGGTTTTGGAGTTTTAGAGAGAAGGGAGAGAATTTGGAGTGATAAGGAGAAAGTATGAAATGATTTAAGGTTAATGGAAATAAGATTCCGACTAAAGTTTTATCGCGCACTTATGAGCTGCATTCGGTCGAGTGTCGAGTCCACTCGGCCGAATGCCACTCACTCGGTTGAGTACAACCGTACTCGGCCGAGTTCCACCTACTCGGTCCACTGAACTCTTCACTAGGTCTCGTAAAGGTTATACTTGGTAGTACACCGCTATGTGTTACCCATGAATGGTCTCTCGTCACTCCTAAGGGTCCTCTCACGCATCCCAAGGCTCCTTTGCGGGTTCCAAAATATCCGGGTACTATAATTCACATCGTTGTCATTTGTTTACATTTCTAAGTATACATTCACTCTTTTTCCTGATTCTTTAGTTAGAAAACCCTAGTTCCCTAATATGTGTCTTATGAGATTTTAATTAGGATCTTGACTAATTAAGTGGGTTAATTAAGGGGTTAATTATTATTATTATTATTATTATTACTATTATTACTATTATTATTATTATTATTATTATTATTATTATTATTATTATTATTATTATTATTATTATTATTATTATTATTATTATTATTATTATTATTATTATTATTATTATTATTATTATTATTATTATTATTATTATTATTATTATTATTATTATTATTATTATTATTATTATTATTATTATTATTTATTTGTTTATTTATTTATTTATTTATTTTATTTTATTTTTAAAAAGGGATGCGCGCAGCATAGATAGAAAAATAAAAGTTTACATGAAATTGGTGGGGAGCCGAGAGACAATTTAGGTCCCCACCCCTTAGCAATAACAAAGCTAAGTCTAGTAAAAATATAAGCGGCCACTCGAGCCCCCACATCCTGAGATACCGAGAATTTCTGGATCCGCTTGAGCAAGACAACAACATCCGAACCCAGCTCTCCAAGCGAAGAGAAAGATAAGGGAAGGAAACTATAACCAGCTGCCGCGCATAAATCCCCGTACTTAGTACACTTATGCTGAGCAGCATCAGCGATAACCCGCCCGGGCACAAAATCGGTCATCCCAATCTGAGTTAAGGGGAAGACCCTGTCAAATCGACACACACATCACGCCCTCTGTCCCAGGAATAAAACAGCAAATCCGCAGGACGAAGAGAGCCACCATGTCCGTCAACCAAACCGATATCAACCTCCTTACCCGTAGAAATACAAGACCTATAGCAGATGTCGAATAAGGTGTCACGAACGAGGGGTGCCGATGCTTAACACCCACAGTACCAGTATAAGAAACAACGTGTTCCCCATAAACATCATCAGCAAAAACCCAAGAGCAAGCAAGACAAGGCCTAGATACCATGAATAACGGTACCCCCAGTCGATATCCAATGCACACTACGGTAAGTCCCCCGTTCATAGTCTGACCCAACCCAGAGATGGGAACCGCACGCAACCAATCAGAGGAGTGGGCACTGATGCGTGTCCAAAATATGATGTTTTACACCCTATTTCACACGCATTTCAGAGCTCAATTATGTAGTTTATGCTACTATTTTCCCTATTTCCGTCTACTTTCGTGTTTTTGTGTAATATTGCAGAAATGTGAAGAATCCAGCAGAAATCGAGCCGAATCCGTCCCTAAGTGCTTGGCATAGGATTTGACATGAAGTAGTGACTCGAGAGATGAACTTGGTGCGCGTTTCAAGGCCTAAAAGATAGCAAAAGCATGGTTGCGTACAAGTTGCAAAGCTTAAACAAGCGAAGAAGTGCTTCTCGACATTGCAGCCTTATTCAGATGGCTATATCTCGAGTTATAAAGCAGATAATCGAGTAATTCCAATTGGAAGTGAAAGCTTATCCTCTTAGCTTTACAACTCCGCGTAGAACGCCTGATTTGACCAAGTAACGAAGAAATGGCAGCTGATTTAAGATCGGTGCGCGCTGTAGGAATCGTCAAAATGCATTACTGTACAGCGCCTGTGGTCGATCGACTATTGCCCTTGGTCGATGGACCAGAGCACGACTATCAGAAGCTCCTGTTCAGCGCATCTCTGTCGATCGACCGTTACCAGTGGTCGATCGACCAAACCGTGAATTGACGCAAATTAAAAGGTCGAGAAGTTGAAAGCCCAATGTAATTAGGTTTTTGGAAATAAGAATCACGTTATATTCCTATATAACGTAACCTGATGTTTTCAGAAGAGGCATCAAGTCATTATCATCGAATTGATTAGTGTTCATCACAGAAGTTGAATTTTGATTAACTCATTAGTTTAGAATATTTTCCGTCAATAAAGTTTTATTTCCGCATTTGGTTTTGGTCTTTCCTCTTCAATTCTTTACGGTATTCCTCTGTCCTATTATTCAGTTTTGTTGCTTTGATTCCTCCGTAGTTAGAATTGCTAGGTTAGATCTCCCAAAGCCAAATTATCGTTTCGTGTTAATTATTTACTCAGTTAATTTAAGTATGAATTCGTATGCTTTATTAGTTAATTTTATTGCTGATATTATTTTCATCATGAGTAGCTAAATCCATCGTGCTAAGATGTAGGGGAACTGTAGTGTAGGCGGCGTAAATTGGTAGACCTGAGTCGCGCCATGGTCGATCGACTGGCCTACCTGGTCGATCGACCGGCTCCCGTGAGATTAACTCCGTTTTAATTAATTTAATTGCTATATTTGACGAATCGAGTGCACGCGACTAGTTGAATGCATAGGAATTGACCGACCCGATAAGATAGAAAGATAGGGGAGGGAAATAGACTACTTAATTAAGATGACTAAATTAATAAGATCGAGAGATAAGTTAATTTAGACTTTTAAATCACTTTTCAGGACGCGAGTCAGTACTAGTGATATTAGGGACCCGTAGCTAGATCGAAAGATGTTACCTGTTAAGAATGGACCGAGAGGACTTCTTATTTTTCCCGTCTCACGTGATTATCTCACACTTACCTAATATACTGCCGTCGAAACTACAGTGAACCGACCATCTTAGCATCCTTTTAATATTTGATTTCATCCAATTTCTTTTATCACTCATTTATTTATTTTAGTTTAGTTTTAATTTTGTTGCCTTTAGTTATAGAACTTTTCAAAACAACCCCCCCACACATTTGTTACTTTGGACTAAAATTAGACAGCTATTAATTGCATCGCCTCTCTGTGGTTCGACCCTGACTGCCGCTATCTATAGTAGTAGTTTGGACTATAAATTTATCTTTGGTACTCTATGACGGTATCAGGCACCCTGCTGAGACTTCCACAACGCAAGCTGACGTGGTGTCAAAGAGAAAACAGATTCTGAAGCAGCAGCAATCGTCGCGAAATATATATCTGACAATTTCTTCATAAGTTTAGGGGCAGCGATTTCACTAGGATCACGTAAAAAAGCAGAACCTGTAGTCTCATAAAACACCCGCAAGGCATCGTCAAAAGTAGGACCAATATCTACAATACCAGAAGGCCGTAGGAGCTTAGCCTGCAAATCTGCAGACTGTAATCGGGACGCCAGAAAAGCATAGTATAAAACATCTCCCGCAGCATAAACACCAAGCCCACCAAGATGAAAAGGGAATGTAGCAAGGCTCCACTGCCAATCCCCAAAAGCAGGTCCATACGCGGTAACAATACGTTCCAAGCTAGAACGAAGGGCGGCATCGAAAGGAAGATGGGCTGAACCAAACACACGGGGGGAGCAAGTACGATGAGAGAAATAGAGCTTAGAAATATCAGTACAAGCTCTAAGCAGAAGCAACTCACATTACGGATGCTCAATCCTCGCGACTAAGTCCATAAGCTCAATGGTCTTAGTCACTTTCTTCGCCACAAGCTCACTGCCAAAAATAGGACAAGTACTGACATGTCCACCTAAAACAGAGACACCACGCAAGGGCCGAGCAATAGAAGGAGGGAAAACACCGGGAAGCCAACTCCGAGGATCCTTAATAGGCCAAAAGACCTCTGTCTTAGCGACATTAAAATGGAGTCCAAAACGAAGGCCATCCGCCATAATCAAATCCAAAACCCTCCCCACCTCCAAAGTGTCCCCAACAATTGTGCCATCATCCAAATACCATGCCTCCATAGTAAGGTCAAAAGAGTCCCGGATTTTGCACACTAAGGGATGCAAAACCAAAGCGAAAAGCAAAGGGCCCAAAGGATCACCCTGTTGGACACCCTGACAAGACCACAAGCAATGCTCCCCATAATAAAGACGGGACGGGCCAGAGTAACAAAACTCCACCCAACGGGAAAGAACCGGGCAACGACGGCGGACTTCCTGAAGCATGGTCGCAAGATCAACAAGGTTGAAAGCATTTTGGAAATCAACCAACAACATAGAAAGTCCCACATCAACACCACAGGCCTCAATGAGCCGATTCAAGACATCTGATGCGTACATTTTATATAATCTTTTTAGGCCATTTATGCACGCATTTCTATGCTATTATAGTAGTTATTTCTACGAATATGTCCCCGAATTGCGTACTTTGGGATTTCTTGTATTAATTGCAGGAATATGCTTAAAGATGCGAAATTGAGCCTAAAACCGTCTTCCAAGCTTACATTTAGGGTATGAGTAGATTTGGAGCTTGGAAACTGTTTGAGCTTGTGTCCTCCACAAATTAGTGTGATAACATTTATAAATCTCTTATAGGTTCACAAGGGTATACTTCGTATTTTATCAGTTGATTAACGATTACCTAATAACGGTTGGCTTGCTAGAAAGTTTGACGTTATTATCATACTGATGGCGGTAATCAACTGGTCCCTAAAAGTCACACCTAAAGGATGTGTTTGAGAGATGTGGTTATGGAAATGTAATCACATTGATGCCTTATATGACTAAACAGTTAGTCAATGTGTTGATGAAACGACGATTAAATAATATTAGCTAAGACGAATTAATTGTCAATTCGTAAATTGAATATAATATGTTATATTTAATTAATGTATATAATGTCATCTTGGACAAATTAATATGTTAATTCCTAATTAAATGTAATCGGTTATAATTAATAAGCTAATTATAAATATGTAATATTTATAATTAAAGTATATTTATACAATATTGTCACAGACCGGCATTAATAAATCAACTACAAGTTGTTGTGTGTAGACTTATTAATACGGAATTAAATCGGTGACAATTTATATATATTACATTTTATACATTTTGTAAACTACAAAAAATAAGACGATTTAATCACCTTATTTTAGTAGGTGAAGAAACCGAAAATAATAAGAGATATCCTCTTAATATTTCGGTTATTTTAGGCCGAAAAAGGGAAGAAAAATCTACCCTATTACTCACCTAATACTTGGTTTAAGTATGTGAGAGGTAGATCATTTTCTAACCTAATTCTAACCTAGCCTCCACCTCATCAAAGAAAAACACAAAACCTAAAATTAATCAATTAATTTGTTGATCGATTCTAGCAAAATCAAAGGGCATTTCTCATATCATCTTGGGTGCAACGATTAGGCGAATATCAACTTTGATATTGTTCTTAGGCCGTTTTTTTCTAGGACCGAAGGTTATTTCTTAATCCTTTACGATTTTGTTTATGCAATTTATTTTATGACTAGCTTTCATCATTATAAATTTCGTTATAGTCCTTAAAGTTAAAGGGATGCATACAGATATATCCCACAAGTGGTATTAGAGCCAAGGCCACAAATTTTATTTTGATGATTTTCATAAAATTGGATGTAAACAAAATTGGTCTCGAAAATTTAGGGTTTCGGCTGTAAAAATATTTTTTTTGCCGTAACTGTTTTCGATTCTCGGTGTGGTCGATCGACCAGTACTCATGGTCGACCGACTGCCTCGACTAGTAAGCCGAGATGTTTTCGGTTTTTTTGTTGCTTTGAATTCCATTTTGATTTATACATATTGTTGTTTTAATCAGTTAAGATGATAATAAAATGAATTTGTAGATGCTTTGATTTAATTCGAATTAAATTAAATTGTAAATGGAATCGTCACGTTGATGATATAAAATTCGTTTTTGGTATATAGTTTTTGGCATATACGGTTAATCACGTTTCATTAATTCATATGCTAATCGTGTTCTAATAGCAACTATAAACGATTTACTTCATGTTATTTTTTTTGTTTTAGGGCATTTTTTTGCCGCAAGAAAAAAAAAATTGACGGTTGTTTTTTTTTTTTTTTTGGTCGAGACACAAAAATAGGGTTTCTGTTTTTGTTTCGTTTTTCAGCCGAGAAAAGATAGTAAAATAAAAAAAAAATTTTCGTTTCTGTTACTGTTCACGGTTGGACAGATTTAAAAAAAAAAAAATTTGTTTTTTTTTTCATTCGGTTTTAGCTGTAAAACCGAGAGAAAGTTTTTTTTATTGGGCTGTTTCGGTTTTTACCGAGATAAATTTTAAAGAAAATTTTTTATTGTTGTTTTTGGCCAATTAATTATTGTGAAGCAGTTCATAATTCATAGATACCTAATTATTTTAAAGAGGTTTAAAATAATGATTGGATTAAATTCATATTACAAGTTTAATGTGAATTAAGATTAAATTTAATGTGATTAATTGAGGAATTGTCACTTAATTTGATCAATTAAATAGGTGGTTTGGATAAAATTAATCTACATAATTAAATAATTATTTCTTGTATGTTTAATTATTTTAGTTGATGCATTTTATTTCAGTTGAATGAATTGTTGAATGGTTTTATTTACGTATTTTTGCAATCGGTTGTAATTTGTAATACCTAGTGTGGCCTTAGGCAAATTATGTTTTCGTAATGATGGGAACATAATTTTTAATGTAATTTGAGATCTCGTATCTCCGTTTTGGTTTTCTTTATTTATTACGGTTTTGAAATTAGAATGTAAATAGGTTTATCATGTAATTTTTAAAATTGTAATTTTTAAGAAGACTAAAGATGGAGATTGGAGCTCACTCCTGCTACATGGATCAAGATGGAACATCAAGACAAGCTTCTCGGGTCCATGGATGGATTCCAAAGTTGTATTTATGTTCATTTTGATAGGATAGGCCACACTAGGACTTTATTTTGTTTTACGTTTTACCGTTCTTATTGCTTTTCTTTCAAATGCTAGTTAATGCATCATATTCCGCCTAAAACCAAACCACCTACAAAAATGCATGAAAATTGACACATATAGGTTGTATGTTAGTTTTCATAGACATACAGATGTCACATGTTTATTAAGCCATCACCTTAGTTTATTCATTCACGCATGCTAGATATTAGTTCACTTAAAATGAATTAAAATAAAGTTGATGGGATCTTCCTCTAAAACGAAAATTGAGAGTAGTCTTTATAAGGGCAAACAACTATGAATCCCTTGTTCGTCGGTAGGCATAATATGACCCCTTCTACGTTGGGTAAGTAGTTTTTGTTGACTTAGTTTATCTCAACATTATAGTCCGAAGAGTTTCTCGTGATTATGATGGACTAAAGATAGAATTTACAGAAATTTATCGACCAAGAATTCTAACAGTAGAATTAGCCAAAAGGTTGTCTTATCAATTTACAGATAATCGAGTCTTGGGATCATTTATATAATTCTTGAGGAAGGTCAATTGTATAAATGCATGAGTCTTCGCGTTATAACAGTATTGCATTAGACTTAAATTAAAATCGATGCACATGCTTATTATTTATTCTTCTTTTCGCAGTGTAGAACACGTTTATTTTACTATTACAACAAATGGCTGGAAATAACGAAATCCCAATGCCAAGTGCCACACTTGGACGCGAGTCCTGGCTAAAAGTTTTTATGGACAACATGAATCAGTACACGCGACTGAAAAATGATGGGTTCAACTTTGCGGACTGGGAGGCAAAGACTACGGAATCGCCATTCGACGGTAAGCTTAAGTACTTAACTGAGCCAATACCGGTCAAACCAGCCCCCAATGCGGGAGTTAACGAGTCACTTTCTTATAGTGATTTCGTTATGGAAGCGGGTGCGATAAAGAACGTACTCATCTTTGTAATGGAAACCAATTTGCAGAGACGCTTCATTGCCCAAGGTGCGAACAATATTTTCACCACGCTCACTAACGAGTTCTCAAAAGCACCGAGGATCGTTACTTATGAGCATACCTGTCGCTTCTTTGATACGAAACTCCAAAAGGGCCAACCGGTTAGCCCACACATTCTTAACATGATTGAGAATGTCGAGAAATTGGAGGCACTTGATTGTAAAATCAGTGAGAGCATGGTCATTGACCGAATGCTTCATTCTCTTCGCGATGGTTTTGCCCTTTTCAGGGCGAACTACTACATGAATGACTTGAAAAAGAGTCCTTATGAGCTACACTCCCTTCTCGTATAGACCGAGAAGGATATAAAATTGAGTGGGAGCATGAAGCAGGATGTTCTCACGATTTCCAACAGGGGTAAAGGTAAGGGCAAAGCTCCAGGCGACCTAACTGTAGGTAAGCCATAATTCAAGAAGCCAGGAAACGGTAAGAGTGGGCCTGGTGAGACTAGTGGCTCACAGGGCAAGGCAAAGAGCAAGGGCGGTGACATTGAGTGCCACCATTGTCACAAGACTGGACATTGGAGGAGGAACTGTCCCGTGTACCGTGAGGACATTAAAGCAGGCCGCGTCGTTCCTGTTGGTATGTCATCTTATATTCATATGATTGAGATTTACCATGCAAGTTTTGGAACTTGGGTACTTGATACTGGTTGTGGTTCTCTTCTGTGTAATCATTTGCAGGTCCTAAGAAACATCACACCTCTCGAAAAGGGTGATGTGGACCTGCGAGTCGGGAATGGAGCTAAAGTTGCTGCTGTCTCGAAGGGAACATATGTAATCCAACTCCCTAGTGGTTTTGAGTTATTTTTAAATAACTGTTACTATGTACCCAGTTTGTCTAAGAACATTATTTCAGTTTCCGTACTTGATAAAGACGGATTTTCATTTTTAATAAAGGATAATAGCTGTATTTTCTCTTTCAATGAAATGATTTATGGCAAAGCGGTTTCCATAAATGGAATTTACATCTTAGATCAAACCACGGAAGTATTACACGTGAATAATAAGAAATTAAAGGTTGGTGACAAAGATCAAACCTATCTATGGCATTGTCGAATGGGACACATAAATGAGAAACGTGTAAAGAAACTCGTCGATAATGGGACTATTCCCGCATTCGAATTTTCTACATATGGCACGTGTGAATCATGTCTCATTGGCAAAATGACTCGAATTTCCTTCAAAGGTGTTTGAATGCGCGCTAGTGACCTATTAGGACTCTTACATACCGATGTTTGTGGACCTATGTCAATTACCGCTAGAGATGGCTATAGATATTTTATCACTTTCACGGACGATTTGAGTAGATACAGATATGTCTACTTAACGAAGCATAAAAGTGAGTCCTTTGAGAAATTCAAAGAATACCAGAACAGGGTTAAAAACCAACTGGGTAGAAAGGTTATAGCACTCCGTTCAGATCGGGGTGGCGAATATCTTTCAAATGAGTTTGATCAACACCTTATAGACTGTGGAATCGTTTTGCAGTTAACTCCACCTGGAACACCTCAATTAAATGGTGTGTCCGAACGGAGAAATCGAACCTTACTTGACATGGTTCGATCCATGATGAGTCATACGGTAGTGCCTGATTCATTATGGGGTTTTGCTCTTTTGTCAGCTGCTCTTATACTTAACCGAAGTCCGACTAAAGCTGTCGACAAGACTCCATAAGAAATGTGGAAGGGAACGGTCCCTAACTTGTCCTTTATTCGGGTTTGGGGCTGCGAGGCTTATGTCAAGTGGAGACACGAGGATAAGCTCGGCCCGCGATCAGTCAAGACATACTTTATAAGTTATCCAAAAGGAACATTTGGTCACTACTTCTATTCGCCTACCGAACATCGTGTTTTTGTTGCGGCTAGTGCGACGTTCTTAGAGGAAGAATTTCTCGAGAACAAGACAAGTAATAGAACCTTCGAGCTATCGGAGATTCCAGAACCAACAACCGAGGAACGGATGGAGGAAATTGTTCCTCCAACTGATGATACAGTTAATATTCCTGAGGAACCTAGGAGGTCGGGTATAGTCTCTAATCCTCCGGACAGATACATTGGTATGGTCGAGGAGAATGACGTTTTACTCCTAGAGAGTAATGAACCCGCTACCTATAAAGGTTCTATGGCCTGTTCTGACTCAAAGCTATGGCTCGAAGCCATGCAATCCGAGATGGACTCTATGTATGAGAATGACGTATGGGATCTTGTTGATTTACCTAATAAGGTAAAACCTCTACAGTGCAAATGGCTTTATAAAATAAAGCGTTCTGTAGACGCGCAACCAGATATCTATAAGGCACGACTAGTGGCAAAAGGTTTCACTCAAGTGCACGGATTGCATTATGATGAGATTTTTGCACCTGTAGTCATGCTACGTTCCATTCGGATAATCTTAGCGATTGCCGCATTTCATGACTATGAAATTTGGCAAATGGATGTGAAAACTGCCTTCTTAAAAGGTTATTTGGAGGAAGAGTTGTACATGGTGCAACCCGAAGGTTTCATAGATCCTGAATATCCTAAGAAAGTATGCAAGCTTAAGCGTTCCATTTATAGACTTAAGCAAGCTTCTCGGAGTTGGAATCAGCGTTTCGACCAGGTGATAAAAGAGTATGGTTTCACTCGATCGGTCAAAGAACCATGCTTATATATCAAATCGAGTGGAAGCAAGATTGTTTTCTTGATATTGTATGTCGATGCCATACTCTTGATTGGGAATGACATTCCTCTCCTATCTTTGGCTAAAGAATGGTTGAAGAACCATTTCCAGATGAAAGATCTGGGTGAGGCACAACGCATTTTGGGAATCCGTATCTACCGAGATAGACCACGACGGACGTTATCACTTAGTCAGGAGTCATATTTGGATAAGATTCTTGAGAAGTTCAGCATCACCAACTCCAAGAAGGGGAACCTTCCAATGACGTCTGGGATGCAGTTGAGCAAGTCTCAGTCACCCATGACGCCTGAAGGGATTGAGCGCATGAGTCGTGTTCCTTATGCATCTGCAATAGGATCAATCATATATGCCATGATATGCACACGTCTAGACGTGGCATATGCATTGAGTATGACGAGTAGGTACCAAAAGAATCCAGGTGAAACACACTGGATAGCTGTTAAAAATATCCTCAAGTACCTACGGAGGACTAAGGATAGGGTATTGACTTATGGAGGCGATACTAAGCTATGCGCAATCGGTTACACAGATGCTAGCTTCCAAACGGATCGAGATGATTCAAAATCTCAGTCCGGGTTCGTCTTCACTCTTAATGGTGATGCGGTCAGCTGGAAGAGTTGCAAACAGAGTGTTGTAGCAGATTCTACCACTGAATCCGAGTACTATGCCGCTTTGGAAGCATCTAAGGAAGCGATATGGATGCGTCAATTCTTACAAGGACTTACGATAGTTCCTAGTTCGAATGACCCGATCACCATCTATTGTGACAATAGAGGTGCCATTTTACAGGCTAAGGAGCCAAAGTCTAGCAACAAATCTAGACATGTACATCGGAAAGCTCACCTGATCCGTGATTACGTGGAGCAAGAAGAGATAGTGATTGACAAGATAGCTTCGGATGATAACATCGCGGATCCTCTCACTAAACCGTTGAATTTTGATAAGCATGAAGGGCATGTTATTTCCATGGGAATTAAACGTGTTCCTGAGTTGTAGTAGTTGATTATGCATTTGATACATTATCTTTTTCAGATACTATTCATAACTTCATCGTTTTAATATAATATTTTGTTTTTCATGTGGATTGTACTGACAACATTGAACACCACAAAGTGAACTGAATTACATTATATTTGTTTTGGTCCGTAATCGCTTACAAGAGTTGATAACTCTGGCTATTATATTATGCAGTCGATTGATGGTGGGTTCAACGAGCCATAAGTCAAACGGTTGACTGATCGATCACAGATGGGAGATTATAACGATACCTCGTAGGACAAATTTTTTTGTGACAACGTAATGGAGTCCTAAATGTTTAACAACATTCGGTGCCAGGTCGTGGATAGGACATCCATTGTGTTCCTAGAGTCGATTCTTTTGACTATCGACTGTCTCTTGAGATTAAGGCAGTTTTTGGGCGACTTTTGTTTCTTTCTCACGGTCTGCCGTAACTGGAGGCTAAGTAGATTTTTTCTGGGTCATTTCATACTGTGCTTATATCTGAAGGATTCGAGTTGAGGAAAATATCCAACCTTTATCAGGTATAGTTATTTCTCAGGGCCACTCGAGGAGTAGTAACTGAAATGCATGGCCATGCTCGAATGATGATTCGTTTATCAGTTAAGTAACTCTCTAGTCGGGGAAACCACTCTTGATAATGATCGCTTGTAAAATACGACTTTTGTGAATACGGATTTGCAAATTGTTTTACATTGAGTGGGAAAATTTTAGGATATGAGAATCGGTTATCGCACATACACTTGTGAGGACAAGTGGGAGTTTGTTGGAGCTTGTGTCCTCCACAAATTAGTGTGATAACATTTATAAATCTCTTATAGGTTCACAAGGGTATACTTCGTATTTTATCAGTTGATTAACGATTACCTAATAACGGTTGGCTTGCTAGAAAGTTTGACGTTATTATCATACTGATGGCGGTAATCAACTGGTCCCTAAAAGTCACACCTAAAGGATGTGTTTGAGAGATGTGGTTATGGAAATGTAATCACATTGATGCCTTATATGACTAAACAGTTAGTCAATGTGTTGATGAGACGATTATTTAATGCCGATTAAATAATATTAGTGAGATTTAATTAATCACAATTCGTAAATTGAATATAATATGTTATATTTAATTAATGTATATAATGTTAGCTTGGACAAATTAATATGTTAATTCGTAATTAAATGTAATCGGTTATATTTAATAAGCTAATTATAAATATGTATTATTTATAATTAAAGTATATATTATACAATATTGTCACAGACCGGCATTAATAAATCAACTGCAAGCTGTTGTGTGTAGACTTATTAATACGGAATTAAATCAATGACAATTTATATATATTACATTTTATACATTTTGTAAACTACAAAAAATAAGAAGATTTAATCACCTTATTTTAGTAGGTGAAGAAACCGAAAATAATAAGAGATATCCTCTTATTATTTCGGTTATTTTGGGCCGAAAAAGGGAAGAAAAATCTACCCTATTACTCACCTAATACTTGGTTTAAGTATTGAGAGGTAGATCATTTTCTAACCTAATTCTAACCTAGCCTCCATCTCATCAAAGAAAAACACAAAACCTAAAATTAATCAGTTAATTTGTGGATCGATTCTAGCAAAATCAAAGGGCATTTCTCATATCATCTTGGGTGCAACGATTAGGCGAATATCAACTTTGATATTGTTCTTAGGCCGTTTTTGCTAGGACCGAAGGTTATTTCTTAATCCTTTACGATTTTGTTTATGCAATTTATTTTATGACTAGCTTTCATCATTATAATTTTCGTTATAATCCTTAAAGTTAAAGGGATGCATACAGATATATCCCACAGAAAATACTAATTATGATGCGCAAAGAAGTAAGATAGCTAGACGAGCAAAGGAAGAATTTCAAATTACTAGTGCCTACTTTGAACAGCCATATCTCGAGTTAAACAACTGATAATCAAGTGATTCCAATTGGGGGTGAAATCTTATTGTAATACTCCGTATTTATGAGTCTCTGGGTACTCTATCGAGTAGGCCTTACTCTGTCGAGTAAGGGTGAGTTGCGATTTAAAATAGTTTCTGACCTGTTGGGTACTCGATCGAGTAACGTTGATACTCGATCGAGTAAGGGGGCACTCGATCGAGTACCTTAGATACTCGATCGAGTAGCCGGTTTACGGGGAGTTATTTCTCGGGTTTTGTTAATTATGCGATTAGGTATATGACCTTTTCCGTCATTGTTTTTAAACACTTTTCAAAACCTATTTACTGTCAAGAGAGAAAACAAAACATCGTTCTTCGCTTTAATCGCATTGTTAGCAAATCCCGGAGTTTGGAAGGTCGGATTTCACCTTTCTTTATACCGTTGAGATCCTTGCGTCGAGGGTAAGATCTATGTACCGTTTTTATAGTATTTCCTTTAAGTTGTTTAAACCCTAATTTTGGGAATTGGGGATTTGTGGTAGTTTTGTGTAATTAGTGATTATGTGATTATATGCTAGGAAGAGGATTCGTAGAAGAGGAATTTTAATACAGCTGTTGAGACCGTCTGATTGTGTTGCTGTTCCAGGTAGGATTTCCTACTTAGTATTAGTCCCATAATGGGATATTGGTTGATGTGTTGTGTTTGGTTGTTTGATATAGTAATTGTATTGTGATTGTGGTTGTGATCGTTGTCTATGGTTCGCGAGGCGTGGCCTCGGCTGAGTGGGGTCACTTGCGGGAGTGGCTTCACGCCCTAGTTTCGCCTTCTGTGGAACCCGCCACAGAAGGGATGTGCACATTAATGGACAGGGTTATCGCTCATTATGAGGAGCGGGGATTTGGTGGGTACGGTGCGGTCCCCCATCGCGGGTCGGGTCGGTGGTGGACGTCAGTGATTGAGATTGTTGGTATTGGTGTGGTTGTGTGTGTGTGACGGTTAAGCAAAGATGTTTATCTTATTGTTGATATATTGAATTGTGTGATTAGTACATCGACCCGTTTAAATGTTTTAAAAACGTGGTGATCCATTCGGGGTGGTGAGCAGTTGCTTGACAGGTATATCTTGGATACGCGTAGGATCTAGCTGGGGATGGAGTCATCACATATCAGAGTCTTTAGTCTTCCGCTGTGTTTGTTAAGACAGTTCCATTCAGTTGGTTTATAGTTTGAGAACAGTTGTATTTTGCTTGTAGTTGGTTTTGTTATGTAATCACTTAAACTTATTTATTAAAGTATGTTTCCTTATTGTCTTATGATTATCATTGCCTCGGGTAACCGAGATGGTAGTATCCTTATACCTGAGTGGTCCTGGTAAGGCACTTGGAGTATGGGGGTGTTACACTTATCCTCTTAACTTTCCAACGCCATGAAAATCGCTTGATTCCGACAAGGAACGAAGAAATGGCGACCGTTTGAAATTCAGTGCGCAAAGCAGGAATTAAGCGCTGAGACCTGTTCGATCGAGAACCCTTTGTATTCGATCGACCTCTTTGTTACTCGAACGACCACTGCAACTATTCGATCGAGTAGATTATTGCGCAAGGAAGCTTTAGTCGAGTTATTAGTATCAGCTATCTTATTATTACTTTATTTGAGATTAATCAAATAACCTCTTAGTATAAATAAGAGAATAATTAGACCTAGCAAAGGGATGATGGGAGATCGTCCCTTTGGTCAGTTTAGGGAATGATAGAGCGTTGTTTTGTTCCTTGTTTGGCATGATTCTTTCTTCTCTTTTATGTCATGGATCGATTGTAATTTCCTTTTCTCTTAATCTTAATCTTATTTCCTTGTCCTTATTTCTTCTTAATCTCTTCTTAATCTCTGTTTAATTACTCTTAATTTCTCTTCTCCCTTTATTTAATCTATGCATCTTAGTCCTTATTATCTCTTGTCAATTAGATTACTTAATTTTTTTCCATCATGCTCTCTTTATTCAATTGCTTAGTTATTTTTGCTATTAGATTCATCGTTATGTTTAGGTAATTCTTAAGCTAGGATTAGGGAAATCAATGAAAGAATGTTAATTGCTAATTAGGTCGCAGTTTTGTTGTTAAATCTTATCTATGTTGTTAATCACCGCATATAATTTTAATTAGTTGCTTGAATCGATGCATTTGACTAATTGACTTGGTAAGCCTTGACCTAGACCGGAAGGTTGGAAGGGGTGAAACCTATGGTGAACAATAGAATGCTTTAGTGAGGGCGGAAGCTAAGTTAATAGTGTTTTAGGGTGAATTGAGACCAGAAGGAGATATTCGTTGCCCCTTAGACTGATTTATGTGACTCATCTGCGACATTAACTACTTTTATCTGGTTTTCATTGAGGACCCGACATCCTAGTTCCCTTCTCTTTGCTATTAATCTCTCCTTTCTCTTCCTTGGTTTTAGTTAGTTTTAATCTAGAAATCCTCCAAAACCCCAGTTGTGACAATCAGACAAACTTAGTTTTGCGAGTAGAAGCAACAAAGCCTCCCTGTGGAGATCGACCCTACTTCCACTAACTTCTGTTAGTAGTCTTAGGTATTATTTGTGGTACAAAACGACAGTATCAAATTTTGGCGCCGTTGCCAGGGAGGCGACGCTTTTTGCTTGCTTTATTTTTGTTTTTCTTTAGCCTCAAGGGATTTATTCCTTGAGGCAGTTCTTATCTTTTTCTTTAGTGCTGTTTTGATAGGTTTACAGGTCTATTAGACAGATTTCAGAGAAAGATTATCGGAGGGAAGGCTTGAGTACCTTCGATTCTTTAGCGAAGATGATGTCCGTCTCCCAACTTATAGCCCGTTTTGAAGCTCCAACCGTCAGAACTGACAATTGGGAGAGGAAAGAGTCTTGGGGTTGTGGAAGTCACCAAAGTTTTGCTCCTCCTAAACTGGTGCCACCACAACCGCTGCAACAACAAGGTCTTCAACAACCTTGTTATGCTAACCCACCGCAACACATCCCTCCTGCTGAAAAGAATGATGGGTTCGAGAAATTGTTCCCAATTGCAAATATCTTGGTTTCGAGTGTGGAAAATTCCAAAGCTCAAGACATCCGTCTTGAGAAGTTGCAGGCCCAAGTAAATGTACTGATCGAAAAGGTTGAGCTTGCTGAACTGAAGTCAATGATAGGGGCATTTGCACTAACGGCACGGAAGTCTTATGCGGAAACTGACAACCGTATAGAGAAGCTACAGACTCAGCTGAATCAAATAGCTGCCGAGGAAGCGTATGGGCAACAGGAAATGGTATATGCTATTGATCGAGTTAGTATGTTTGTTTATGTGTATGGGTTGAACTTCGGGGACGAAGTTCTTTTTAAGGAGGGAAGACTGTAATACTCCGTATTTATGAGTCTCTGGGTACTCTATCGAGTAGGCCTTACTCTGTCGAGTAAGGGTGAGTTGAGTTTTAAAATAGTTTCTGACCTGTTGGGTACTCGATCGAGTAACGTTGATACTCGATCGAGTAAGGGGGCACTCGATCGAGTACCTTAGCTACTCGATCGAGTAGCCGGTTTACGGGGAGTTATTTCTCGGGTTTTGTTAATTATGCGATTAGGTATATGACCTTTTCCGTCATTGTTTTTAAACACTTTTCAAAACCTATTTACTGTCAAGAGAGAAAACAAAACATCGTTCTTCGCTTTAGTCGCATTGTTAGCAAATCCCGGAGTTTGGAAGGTCGGATTTCACCTTTCTTTATACCGTTGAGATCCTTGCGTCGAGGGTAAGATATATGTACCGTTTTTATAGTATTTCCTTTAAGTTGTTTAAACCCTAATTTTGGGAATTGGGGATTTGTGGTAGTTTTGTGTAATTAGTGATTATGTGATTATATGCTAGGAAGAGGATTCGTAGAAGAAGAATTTTAATACAGCTGTTGAGACCGTCTGATTGTGTTGCTATTCCAGGTAGGATTTCCTACTTAGTATTAGTCCCATAATGGGATATTGGTTGATGTGTTGTGTTTGGTTGTTTGATATAGTAATTGTATTGTGATTGTGGTTGTGATCGTTGTCTATGGTTCGCGAGGCGTGGCCTCTACCGAGTGGGGTCACTTGCGGGAGTGGCTTCACGCCCTAGTTTCGCCTTCCGTGGAACCCGCCACGAAGGGATGTGCACATTAATGGACGGGGTTATCGCTCATTATGAGGAGCGGGGATTTGGTGGGTACGGTGCGGTCCCCCATCGGGTAATCGGGTCCAAAGGGACGATCGGTGATTGAGATTGTTGGTATTGGTGTGGTTGTGTGTGTGCGACGGTTAAGCTGTCTGTTTATCTTACTGTTGATATATTGAATTGTGTGATTAGTACTGACCCCGTTTAAATGTTTTAAAAACTGTGGTGATCCATTCGGGGGTGGTGAGCAGTTGCTTGACGGGTATATCTTGGATATGCGTGGGATCTAGTGGGATGGAGTCATCACATATCAGAGTCTTTAGTCTTCCGCTGTGTTTGTTAAGACAGTTCCATTCAGTTGGTTTATAGTTTGAGAACAGTTGTATTTTGCTTGTAGTTGGTTTTGTTATGTAATCACTTAAACTTATTTATTAAAGTATGTTTCCTTATTGTCTTATGATTATCATTGCCTCGGGTAACCGAGATGGTAGTATCCTTATACCTGAGTGGTCCTGGTAAGGCACTTGGAGTATGGGGGTGTTACAAATGGTATCAGAGCGACGATCCTGAAACCTGTAACCAATGAATCTAATGAATCTAGGGAGTCAACTAAAATGAACCCGGGGTAAAGGTTGTAGGAGCTAATGCAAAGGCTTGGGAGACGTCCTAAAGTCGCGAACTTGCCCTACAATTTTGAACCGGTCACATGGGGGGTGTATGTCAAGGTCGTATGCATTGTTTGATAGCTTGTGTGTGGATGTGATGAAGTATGTGTAATTGTTGGATGTTTGGAGTAGAAAGTTGGGAATGTGAAAGAAAGATTGATGAGATATATAGAACTGTGGTTGGGATGAGAAACATGATGGATGATTCACAATGTGACATAATAATATGTGAATAGAAATGTTGTGTTGTATACGTATATTTTGTTTGCATAGAGTTGTGTGATAAGTTTATGTACTTGTCCACGATTGTGCATGTGTATATGTTGTAAGAAGTGTGTAGCTGTAAAGGATGAATTAGTTGGAAGAGATTAAGTAAGTAATTGCATAAGAAAATGAAATTCATGTGTGGAGCATGTTTATGTGGGTAATGGATTGTATAATGTTGCAATGTTAGTAACATGTGAATAGGGGATTTTATGGCGTATATTATGTTATTGTGTACGTAAAGTTATAAAATAAAAAGCATGTGGGTAAATCGTGATTGACGAGTTAAATAATCTATGTGTAAGATGAATGTTGTTGCTTGGCTTTTGAAAATAGTAATATATGATTAGGAATACTGGTGCTATGAGTTTCGGATTGGTTTTGTTTGCTTGGTTGTTGTTTAAGTTGTTTGGAAGTAAAAATCAAATAGTTATGTCGTCAGATTACAGCAAAGTTGTCTTTAAACTGTTATAACTTGAGATACATAAATGATTTTAATGTGATTCCAATTGGAGGTGATAGCTTGTCCTTTTACGATTCTAACGATAGGTCACACGCCCAAAACGACCAAGAAATGAGTGAGTTATGACTGTTTTACGAAAACTGGACAGTGCTGAGAATTGGGGTACTCGATCGAGTATCCTTGGTACTCGATCGAGTAAGGGGGCACTCTATCGAGTACGTTAGTTACTCGATCGAGTAGCCCTGGTGATTTGTTTTACGTGCTTCTGATCTTCACCTACTCGATCGAGTAAGTCCCTTACTCGATCGAGTGGCCGGTACTCGATCTAGTGACCCCTGTTTTGGGGCATATGCTTATCTTTTGACATTCGTTGCATATTATATTTAATTCAAAGTTGTTATTTTACTTCTTTATGCATTGTTTTACATGTAAGTTGGTCTTGATACGTAAGTTACCCAATCTTATGGGGTGGTGAGTGGCACCTTATGGTGAGTATGAGTTTGGTGGGAGGAGATGAGCTATATGGGGTTGTGCTGAGAAGTGGAAAAAGAAAAAGAATATTGATGAGCTAATTGAGGCATGGTGCAAGTTTTGGTGAGACGTGGTGAGTGTTTTATTCGCAAAATTGAGTGATGTAAAAGTATGTGAAAGTGGGTAAGGGATGATGTGGGTCTAAAGGAACGTGAGAATGAAAAGATTGAAAGGAAGGTTTGGATAGTGGCAACTTGAGATGTGTAAAGAATCATGGAGTGAGATGGTTAGGAGTCGTGCGGGCCAAGAATATATGTAGTGAAAGTTCGTTTTAAAGGGGTTGAGAAGAGTGGTATATAGTGAACTTCATGGAGACATGTTGCGAGGTGGATTTGTAGACAATGAGTGAGTTTGGGAGATTTGGTTTATTAAGAGGTGAAACTACGTGTGATTTCTTTGGGCATTTAACGGCATGAAATGAAGTTGTTTAAACAGTGAACGTTGATTTTATGGATAGGTTAGTGACAAGTGTGAGCGATAGCATAATAAGAGAAGATCCATGGTAAGAAAGAGTGAGACGATATCGACATGAAATAATGGGATTTGAGCTTTGGCGGAATGAGAAGGTAACCGGAGCACTAAAGAATTAGATAGAAGTAATAAGGAGTTGAGCTATTAAATGGTATTGTTGAATGTGAAGAGAAAAGAAGAGTAAAAAGTAAGCTAAGGAAAATATTCACCGGAGTTATGTGATATAAAGGTAAGGAATCATCGTAATGTGTGATATTATCATGAGGATGTTAGTTAATGGTTATATGGGAGCTTCAGGACAACATGATTAATAATGAGTTTCGAGAAATTAAGGGAGTAAGAGTTGGTGGAGTATTTACACGATATGAGATTTTTGGTGGAAAGTTAGATGACGATACAATAAAGATAGTATTGGGAATAATGTTGAGGTAATTTTGTTGATGGGATTGATGTTCTTTATTTGGGGATGTTAACCAAAGATAGGAGAAAAACCGTGTTGTTTTGATATGAGTGTAAGAGGTTTGATATACGAGCAGTGGTAGTATTGTGGTGTTGTCACTAGTGGTTAAGGGTGAGGATAGATAAGAAAGACAACAGCCCTAGAGAGGTTGATTTTACAAAGGCCTGATTGATATGTATGGTTGTAAGGGAGTATAAGATGTGGTTATATGAGGCGAGCGCTAGTGGTTGAATATTAATGATATGGCATGAGGTGATGGTTATGCGAATGGGAAAATATGTTATGAGGGGCATATGAGTTAAGCTCGGGCGACAGGTAACCTTTATCGAGTGGTAACTTACATGATCAGGATTGACTAGTTGGATGTGATTATGGGTCTATGATGTGTATAAATGTTTGTGTGAGGTTCTGACCTCACGAGAAGCGGTATGGTGTGATAGTTATAAAGATGTTATATGAATGTTTGTGATATATGTAGGGTACGACAATCTAATGGAATGAGGCTAAAAAGGTAATAATTTGATTGATTTGGCATGGCTAGTTATAATTTTATGTGTATTGATAACACATGCGTATTCCGTGAAATGGTAGAGATGATGTTCATGTGGTGCTTATCTGTTTATGCATATAATATGTTGCGTTGTGATTTAATAAAGTGGATTTGAGTAAGTTTTTCTTGTCTGAGAAGTTATGCTGAGTTAGTGTTTATGGGTTTGAGTAAGTTGTGATGTCTATCGGTGCGGTTGTGGTGCCTCGGGTGGTGATCCGGGCACGGTACTTCGTGTTGTGATGCGGGTATTTTCGCACTGCGGTGCGGTTGTTGGTGACGGTGTTGTGATGCCGTCACCGGTTGTGGTGGAGTAGGCGAGATGATTATGATTCGAGTTTCGAAAGTACATACCAGTCATACATAGATTGTTGTTTTGTTTGATGTTGCTTCCTGTGAGTTTCAGTTGTACAGATAGACAGTCGTTTTGTTATCGATGTTTCTTACCAGTTAAGTTTTGGAATGAGGGTAGAGTATGATATGAAAGAGAGTTGTTACATGTTTTCGTTGTCGTCATGGTATAGTGACATTCTGTTGATGGGACACAGTTGCGAGAAGTTGTTACAGTAATTTTGATCTTGTTTTAAGATGAGGCATCGGTAGTCATAGTCATGGCAAGTGATTCGTAGAACATGTGTGGTAATGATCTGATATATGCAGATGGTTCATAATCCTTTGTTGAGACAGTGAGTGTAGGGTGTTGAATAATAAGTGTCGTGTTAAGTTATGTATAAGTCTTCCAGTAATGAAAGAAAGTAACTTGAGGATCTAGTGTGAGTGTACGTAACAAGTGTGGATCGTGAGTTATGCTTTTGCCGATAAGCGTTTTATATAGGTTATATAGAGAGGTGTGTCATGTTGCGGTAATAGGGAACAAGTGAAGTTTTGGGTTAAGCTAAGGATTTTGTGGTATAGGTTAGGTGGTGTGACGAGTGAAGTGAAGTATGAGAGTTGTTTAAGTAAGAGAGCCTTGGATATGTCCATGGCGAGTGTTTAGATTATAGGTGGTTATCTTTGATATGCGGTGGTGATGAGGATAATGAAAAGATATATCTAGGATTTAGTATTAGCGAGTTACGCGGACGTAACATTTATCTTAAGAGGAGTAGGATGCGATAAAAGAGATTTTGATGGGTGTGCATATGGTAATATATTTGGAAGTTTGAGTCTTGATGTCGAATAAAAGGTTGATTCGTGTTGTGGTTAATTTTGTTAAAGTTCATGACCGTGCTTGTAGTAGTTCGATGTTTAGGAGTGTGAGAATATTTCACCAGTGTTAACAGTTGGATGATAATGTTTATGAGTGTTAGCAAACTTCGAGGACGAAGTTCCTTTTAAGGGTGGTAGAATGTAACATTCCGTTTGATGTCTATGAGTGTCTTGATTTGGATTTGATAGTGGATAATATTATGGAGCTAGCTGCGTTAGAGGATGGCAGTTGGATATGTATGGAGTTGGTGTCGTGAGAGATATATATGTGGTGGATAGGATATCGTGAGTCATGTTAAGGAAGTAAACATAGTTAGTGGAGTTGGTGTTACGAGTTCATGTTTGGGTTGGAGTTTTGTTTTGAGTTCTTAGTCACGTTGTTGTGTCTTGATCGAGTTAGTATGTTTGTTTATGTGTATGGGTTGAACTTCGGGGACGAAGTTCTTTTTAAGGAGGGAAGACTGTAATACTCCGTATTTATGAGTCTCTGGGTACTCTATCGAGTAGGCCTTACTCTGTCGAGTAAGGGTGAGTTGCGTTTTAAAATAGTTTCTGACCTATTGGGTACTCGATCGAGTAACGTTGATACTCGATCGAGTAAGGGGGCACTCGATCGAGTACCTTAGCTACTCGATCGAGTAGCCGGTTTACGGGGAGTTATTTCTCGGGTTTTGTTAATTATGCGATTAGGTATATGACCTTTTCCGTCATTGTTTTTAAACACTTTTCAAAACCTATTTACTGTCAAGAGAGAAAACAAAACATCGTTCTTCGCTTTAGTCGCATTGTTAGCAAATCCCCGAGTTTGGAAGGTCGGATTTCACCTTTCTTTATACCGTTGAGATCCTTGCGTCGAGGGTAAGATCTATGTACCGTTTTTATAGTATTTCCTTTAAGTTGTTTAAACCCTAATTTTGGGAATTGGGGATTTGTGGTAGTTTTGTGTAATTAGTGATTATGTGATTATATGCTAGGAAGAGGATTCGTAGAAGAGGAATTTTAATACAGCTGTTGAGACCGTCTGATTGTGTTGCTGTTCCAGGTAGGATTTCCTACTTAGTATTAGTCCCATAATGGGATATTGGTTGATGTGTTGTGTTTGGTTGTTTGATATAGTAATTGTATTGTGATTGTGGTTGTGATCGTTGTCTATGGTTCGCGAGGCGTGGCCTCGAGTGAGGTCACTTGCGGGAGTGGCTTCACGCCCTAGTTTCGCCTTCGTGGAACCCGCCCACGAAGGGATGTGCACATTAATGGACAGGGTTATCGCTCATTATGAGGAGCGGGGATTTGGTGGGTACGGCCTGCGGTCCCCCACCGGGCTGGGTCCAATGGATCGGTGATTGAGATTGTTGGTATTTGTGTGGTTGTGTGTGTGTGACGGTTAAGCCGTCTGTTTATCTTATTGTTGATATATTGAATTGTGTGATTAGTAATCGACCCCGTTTAAATGTTTTAAAAACGTGGTGATCCATTCGGGGGTGGTGAGCGATTTTGTGGTATATCTTGGATACGCGTGGGATCTAGTGGGATGGAGTCATCACATATCGAGTCTTTAGTCTTCATTTGTGTTTGTTAAGACAGTTCCATTCAGTTGGTTTATAGTTTGAGAACAGTTGTATTTTGCTTGTAGTTGGTTTTGTTATGTAATCACTTAAACTTATTTATTAAAGTATGTTTCCTTATTGTCTTATGATTATCATTGCCTCGGGTAACCGAGATGGTAGTATCCTTATACCTGAGTGGTCCTGGTAAGGAACTTGGAGTATTGGGGTGTTACACTTATCCTCTTAACTTTCCAACGCCATGAAAATCGCTTGATTCCGACAAGGAACGAAGAAATGGCGACCGTTTGAAATTCAAATCATGCGCAGCAGAATTAAGCATTGAGACTGTTCGATCGAGAACCCTTTGTATTCGATCGACCTCTTTGTTACTCGAACGACCACTGCAACTATTCGATCGAGTAGATTATTGCGCAAGGAAGCTTTAGTCGAGTTATTAGTATCAGCTATCTTATTATTACTTTATTTGAGATTAATCAAATAACCTCTTAGTATAAATAAGAGAATAATTAGACCTAGCAAAAGGATGATGGGAGATCGTCCCTTTGGTCAGTTTAGGGAATGATAGAGCGTTGTTTTGTTCCTTGTTTGGCGTGATTCTTTCTTCTCTTTTATCTCATGGATCGATTGTAATTTCCTTTTCTCTTAATCTTAATCTTATTTCCTTGTCCTTATTTCTTCTTAATCTCTTCTTAATCTCTGTTTAATTACTCTTAATTTCTCTTCTCCCTTTATTTAATCTATGCATCTTAGTCCTTATTATCTCTTGTCAATTAGATTACTTAATTTTTTTCCATCATGCTCTCTTTATTCAATTGCTTAGTTATTTTTGCTATTAGATTCATCGTTATGTTTAGGTAATTCTTAAGTTAGGATTAGGGAAATCAATGAAAGAATGTTAATTGCTAATTAGGTCGCAGTTTTGTTGTTAAATCTTATCTATGTTGTTAATCACCGCATATAATTTCAATTAGTTGCTTGAATCGATGCATTTGACTAATTCACTTGGTAAGCCTTGACCTAGACCGGAAGGTTGGAAGGGGTGAAACCTATGGTGAACAATAGAATGCTTTAGTGAGGGCGGAAGCTAAGTTAATAGTGTTTTAGGGTGAATTGAGACCAGAAGGAGATATTCGTTGCCCCTAGACTGATTTATGTGACTCATCTGCGACATTAACTACTTTTATCTGGTTTTCATTGAGGACCCGACATCCTAGTTCCCTTCTCTTTGCTATTAATCTCTCCTTTCTCTTCCTTGGTTTTAGTTAGTTTTAATCTAGAAATCCTCCAAAACCCCAGTTGTGACAATCAGACAAACTTAGTTTAGCGAGTAGAAGCAACAAAGCCTCCCTGTGGAGATCGACCCTACTTCCACTAACTTCTGTTAGTAGTCTTAGGTATTATTTGTGGTACAAAACGACAGTATCAAATTTTGGCGCCGTTGCCAGGGAGGCGACGCTTTTTGCTTGCTTTATTTTTGTTTTTCTTTAGCCTCAAGGGATTTATTCCTTGAGGCAGTTCTTATCTTTTTCTTTAGTGCTGTTTTGATAGGTTTACAGGTCTATTAGACAGATTTCAGAGAAAGATTATCGGAGGGATGGCTTGAGTACCTTCGATTCTTTAGCGAAGATGATGTCCGTCTCCCAACTTATAGCCCGTTTTGAAGCTCCAACCGTCAGAACTGACAATTGGGAGAGGAAAGAGTCTTGGGGTTGTGGAAGTCACCAAAGTTTTGCTCCTCCTAAACCGGTGCCACCACAACCGCTGCAACAACAAGGTCTTCAACAACCTTGTTATGCTAACCCACCGCAACACATCCCTCCTGCTAAAAAGAATGATGGGTTCGAGAAATTGTTCCCAATTGCAAATATCTTGGTTTCGAGTGTGGAAAATTCCAAAGCTCAAGACATCCGTCTTGAGAAGTTGCAGGCCCAAGTAAATGTACTGATCGAAAAGGTTGAGCTTGCTGAACTGAAGTCAATGATAGGGGCATTTGCACTAACGGCACGGAAGTCTTATGCGGAAACTGACATCCGTATAGAGAAGCTACAGACTCAGCTGAATCAAATAGCTGCCGAGCAAGCGTATGGGCAATAGGAAATGGTATATGCTATTTATACCGAGGGCATCTCGTCTTATGAGGTACCCAATTCGCCTATTAGCGCCGATATTGAAAATAAAAGGGTTAATTCCATTGTTCCAGAAGCTTATTGCGTCAATTTAAGAGCTGATATAAGTAAAGAGCTCTATCGAGACCCTGCCGGCGCTCGATCGAGAGAATATAGAGGGAATGTGTTTGATCGACACACTGCTGGAGGTCGATCGAATGAAGCTGGAAGGGATTATCTCGATCGAACAGACACACATACTGTTCGATCGATCACTACAGGGGAGGAGAACCTTGATCGAGCAGCCACAAAGTCTGTTCGATCGAGCACTGCTGAAGAAGAAGATCTTGATCGAACAGTCCCTGTGACTGTTCGATCGAGCAATATGGGTGAAGAAAGCTCTCGATTGAGTACTGTGCTACCTCGATCGAATTGCCTAGCTATGGACAGCACTGATACGTCAATAATGCCTATTTCTAATGACGATAAAAAGGAGAATACGGTCAAAGGCTATCCTATTCAAGTTCCTTTTCCACGAAGGTTGTTGCAGCACCGTGGATTCCTAGATCTTATATGGGTTCTTAACGTCGGTGAGCATTATAATGAGCTTATGGCCCAGGTACCCTCTTATGCTAAATTTATTAAGCAGACTTTATGTTGTGAGAGGGATGCTAGTGTTATTGAGACTGTAGCTATGACTGAAGAGTGCAGCGCACTTCTTCAGACTGGGACCCCTTCTAAGTTGTCTGACCCAGGTAGTTGTTCCATACCATGTCATATAGGGACCCAATTAATCGACAATGCTTTATGTGACCTTGGTGCTAGTGTCAATGTGTTACCTTTGTCTCTTGCTAAGAGATTAGGTTTGACCAAGTGTAAGCGTACTAGCATTACTGTACAGATGGTCGACCGTTCTTTATCACGGCCTAAAGGAGTTTTGGATGATGTACCTGTCAGGATAGGGAAATTCTTTATTCCCGTTGATTTTGTTGTCTTAGATATACCCGAAGACCGTCACACTCCCATTATTTTGGGAAGACCATTTTTGCGCACTGCTGGTGCAATTATAGATGTCGGGGCTAAGACACTTACCTTTCAGGTAGCAGGAGAGGATTTTGTTTTTATCAAGTCTAATGCATCTAGGGAACCCATGCGAGCCATGCCCTGTGATGCTACCCCTCCTGTAGAGTCCGTGGAGATACCATCTGATATTCCTTATGAGTCACATATTGCTGCTGTTATAACACCTCCGCCCCAGTTTGGGAGCAAATTGGAGGAACATTACTTTGTTTCTCTTTTTACAGGTCTTGACAGGTTCGAGGACCCGGGAGGTGAGATGGGTGCTCTCAAGTTGAAGTCTGGAACTACCCAGATAGATGACCCTGGAGGATGTTTTGAGGAAGCTATGCCGTCTAGGAAGTTGCTGTGTGCCGACGTTAGAGATTGGGATCCCGATGATTGGAGAGGCCGCTGTTCTTCCGTTGCCATGCTGTGGGAGCCGGAAGCAGATTTGACGATTGCTGAAGTTACTGCCTCCAGTCAGAGGCCTAGTAGTGGGAAATTGCTTTGTGTTGCTGGTTGACAAAAGGGGTGTCGAGCTAGGACCTTCTAATCAAGCGCTACCGGGAGGCAGCCCGCAATTTTAGAACTTTTTATTTATTTTTGAACATTTTATTTAGTTTTGTTGTGTGCCTTAATAATTAGCCTACTCGGCTATAAACTGTGAACAATTTAGCTCTCTTTGCTTTGGCAGTACTTTTTTGCGGTTGCTATTTGCGAATTTGCAGGTACTCTTGCATTCTGTTCACAATTTAGCAGCTCTGAAGCCGCCAGCTGTGACCTCCCTTGTTGCTGGCTGGTTTGGGGAGGTCCACCTTTCCTTCCTTCGCGCTATTGTGAGTTTCTTAGCTCTATCTTTCTATTTCATTTCTTTAGTTTGCATTTCCCTTTCCCTTTATGCTGCTGCTGCTGCTGAGTACAACGATGACGTTGTCTGGTTTGGTTTGGGGAAGGTATGCATCCATATCTGTGTCTGTATATTGTTTTTATTGCATTTCTGTTTGCACTTTTAATTTTTCCGCATGCATTGTTGTCCCATTTAAAAAATAAAAAAAAATTAGTTAAAAAAAACCCATAAAAATTGAAAAATTTTGAAAATTGAAAAAATTCGCGTTTAATTTGCATATTAGGTTGAGTCAGATTGGAGTATTTCATTGCTGTAAATTGTCTCTTTGCTTAAGCCTTGCATTGTTTCACGTCTTTTAGCAAATTTTTTAGCAATATCTCGAATTTCGTTTAAAAATATGTTGAACAAGTAGACTTGACTAAAAATTTTGGCAAACTACAATAATTTTCTGAGGTTTAGAGCTTTATAAACTGGTGTCATTCATGACCAGTTCATGTAGGAATGTGAGTAGTTACTCCTTATAAGGCATATAACATCAAATCGCATAAGCATGAATTCAGTCTACTTAGTACCTGTATGCATTCGGTTCTGTGGTTGGTGGCACATGTTAGGAGAGGCAATCCCCTTTATTTCATTTTACCCATGAGCTTCACATAGCCAAATTGCCTGTTTTGTCCCATATAGCTACAATCCAAAATTTGTCCTACCCTAGCCGAGCTAGTAATGGTAGCCTGTTGGAATGTGTTATGTCGCGTTTTGGTTAATGTATCCTGTTATAGGAAGGATGGGTGAAAAAAAATGAAGGAGAAAAATGATAAAGTATTGGAATGAAAAAATTCGGAAAAAAAAAAAGTTGAAAAAGAAATATGAAAAAGAAAGAAAAAAAAATCATATGCGGAAAAATGAAAAGTTGTATAGATGATTTTTACTCCCATGTCTTATTTGTATCTTATGGGGAGTTGTCAAGTTTATGGTGTATTGTGAGTTGAGTGCATCCAATTTGCACTGTATTGTATTGATATATATTGAGTATGAAGTTGGGATGTAGTTTCAAAATTTGGATCCGTTGTTGCTAGTCTGGCTATTAACTCCACATTTCCAAATTCATTTTAGCCTATTCTTACCCATTACCTCACTTACCCAAATGTAAGTCCTCGGCATGTGTCTTGGTCATTAGTTTGGTTGGAATGCATATATGCGGTTGTAGAGACTTTATTCATGTTAGATTGCATGCATGTTCTTATAGGTCGCAGTTAGGTGAGTGTTCTTTATTCTTTCTATCTTACATTATATATCACCTTGTGCTAAACTGTGTGAATGAGCGACCCGTGAGAGTCCGATTTTGAAAGTCTTGCAAGGTCAAAAGTTCAACTATTTTTGAAATATGTATAAATTTGTTTGCTTTGACATTTAGCTACTAGTAGTTGATTCATATGCATTAAATGGTTTGAGTCGACGGTTTTCAGCTAGTCCATGTTTTGCTCTTATCTATTTAGTCCGTATTAGCTGCATTAGTTTGCTTGGGGACAAGCAAAGGTTTGGTTTGAGGAATTTTGATGCGTACATTTTATATAGTCTTTTTAGGCCATTTATGCACGCATTTCTATGCTATTATAGTAGTTATTTCTACGAATATGTCCCCGAATTACGTACTTTGGGATTTCTTGTATTACTTGCAGGAATATGCTTAAAGATGCGAAATTGAGCCTAAAACCGTCTTCCAAGCTTACATTTAGGGGATGAGTAGATTTGGAGCTTGGAAACTACTAATTATGATGCGCAAAGAAGTAAGATAGCTAGACGAGCAAAGGAAGAACTTCAAATTACTAGTGCCTACTTTGAACAGACATATCTCGAGTTCAACAACTGATAATCAGGTGATTCTAATTGGAGGTGAAAGCTTATCCTCTTAA